>NW_027787013.1:0-288 GCF_054177405.1 Leptonychotes weddellii | reverse complement strand
GAGCCTGCTTCTCCCTCTGACCCTCCCCCCTCTCATGTGCTCTATGTCTCTCTCATTCTCTCTGTCTCAAATAAATAAATAAAATCTTTAAAAAAAAAAAAGACTAAGAACAGAATTCATCTTCTCCTTTCTTATGTTTCATCTGTTGCACTCTTTTGCCTACTGCCACTCTCGAGACACACACACACACACACAGTGTTTTAACCATCTCAAGACCCAATGTCATTTCTAAAACATACCTCGTACTTAAATGACCACAACTGCCTACTCATGATGTTCTCCTGAACT
>NW_027787012.1:0-288 GCF_054177405.1 Leptonychotes weddellii | reverse complement strand
TTTCTTCCCAAAGGCCTGGAATAAGCGCTCCAGAGAGTTGCCCTCTGCTTAGGACATAAACCTGGACAGACTTTTGCAATTAATAGATCATTCTTAGATCTTTTATTTTTCTTTTATATACAGAGGAAACCAACTTTCTAAAGGAAAAATGTCATCATTACAGAGAATCATTTGCAGAGGGGCTTGTTAAGTCTGGCATTTTTCAAGAACTATTTTTTTTCTTTTAAAAAGCCGTTTACAGTTGTGTCCCGCTGCCCCCACCCCCAGTGTGGTATGATAAAACATATA
>NW_027787011.1:0-288 GCF_054177405.1 Leptonychotes weddellii | reverse complement strand
GTGTTATGCACAAACAATGAATCATGGAACACTTCATCTAAAACTAATGATGTAATGTATGGGGATTAACATAAGAATAAAAAAATTTTAAAAAAAATTCAAGTTAAGCCTCTCAAAAGGTCCCGATGGACACAGCAAAGGCCAAGATGTGGGCTTTGCCTTCAAGTTGCTCATAATGCTGTTGGGAGAGACAGAGACCTGTATGGCCCCCATTCCAGGCATGAGACGGCTAGAGTGGAGGCATATTCCAAGTTCTGTGGTTGCAAAGAGAATGGAGGATTATTACCC
>NW_027787010.1:0-288 GCF_054177405.1 Leptonychotes weddellii | reverse complement strand
TGCATATATTCATGCAATTCATTCATCATAATTTATGGAGAAATGAACATTTTCCCCCAACACCATGGCTAGGGACTGCAAGAAATGCATAGAAAGTGAATTTATGGCCTTTATCTTAAAGGATTTGAAATCATTATTTGAAATATACAATTACATCAAATAATTAAGACCATGGAGCAAATAGTACTAGTTAAAAATAAAGAGGGATTTAAATAAGGAAGGTGTATGTCTAAGCAGGAAAGAATGTCCAATGGAAAAAAGACAGTCTCTTCAACAAATGGTGTTGGG
>NW_027787009.1:0-288 GCF_054177405.1 Leptonychotes weddellii | reverse complement strand
TTTCACACTCTTTGGTTCTTTATGTGATTTCTTTCTCAAAATGCTAGAATACTTATCTGACATATTTATTGATCAGAAATGTAATACTCTTTGCTCCTTGTATTAACTTCTTTCACAAGTACATATTAGCCTGGCTGAATATATAATTTTTTCACAATATTTTTTGGGGGTTGAGGGGAGAACTGCTGTAGATATATGGGATATGGTGCTCCCTAACCACCACTCACCATCCTGATTCTCTGCACACTTGAGAAGTATATTACTTTCTCTGACATGATAATAGTGGTA
>NW_027787008.1:0-288 GCF_054177405.1 Leptonychotes weddellii | reverse complement strand
TCTCACATTGAGGTCTTTCAACCATTTGGAGTCTATTTTTGTGTGTGGTGTAAGGAAATGGTCCAGTTTCATTCTTCTGCATGTGGCTCTCCAATTTTCCCAACACCATTTGTTGAAGAGACTGTCTTTGTTCCATCGGACTTGAATGCCTCTTTCTTAAAATCTGCTCATTTGTGTCAAGGTGTGAAATTTCTTGGAGGAGAAATGGACCCAGTTGTGCAAAACTGGCTTTCGAGTTATTTGTTTCTTACCTTCTGTGTGGCTCTGCCAAGTTGATCCCAGCTGGGC
>NW_027787007.1:0-288 GCF_054177405.1 Leptonychotes weddellii | reverse complement strand
CAAAAATAGTAAAGGGTCCCATGTACCTTCATCTGGTGTACCGTAGCGGAGGTACATTACGTAACGTAGTGTAGTTTCACAACCAGGAGATTAGCACTGGTACAATCCACAGACCTGACTCACATTTCTCTAGTTTCACATGTCCTTGTTGGTGTGTACGTGTGTATACACATGTGTGGGTTTAGGTCAGTGCAATTTTATCACATTTATATTCGTGCAACCACCACTCCATATCTAGTTTTGCCATTTCAAAAATGGGACTCATGCAGGATGTTACCTTTTTGAGAT
>NW_027787006.1:0-288 GCF_054177405.1 Leptonychotes weddellii | reverse complement strand
TCAGTTTTTCATCAATTTCTACTAAAAAAAGTTTGCATGAATTTTAATTAGGCTTGCATTGAACATATAGATTATTCTGGGAATAATTGGGTCAGAATAATATTCAGTATTGCAGTCCATAAATATGGCATATCTCTTCCTTTACTAACTCTTCAGTTTCTCTCAAAAATATTTTGTGATTTTCATTGTATAGGTATTGCACTTATTTTGTTAAACTTAACTCTATTTCATGTTTTTGATACTCCTTTAAATAATATAAAAATACTTTTATGTATCCAATAATTTATT
>NW_027787005.1:0-3368 GCF_054177405.1 Leptonychotes weddellii | reverse complement strand
AAGCTGGTACAGCCACTTTGGAAAACAGTGTGGAGGTTCCTCAAAAATTTAAAAATAGAGCTACCCTATGATCCAGCAATTGCACTACTGGGTATTTACCCCAAAGACACAGATGTAGTGAAAAGAAGGGCCATATGCGCCCCAATGTTCATAGCAGCGATGTCCGCAATAGCCAAACTGTGGAAAGAGCCGAGATGCCCTTCAACAGATGAATGGATAAAAAAGATGTGGTCCATATATACAATGGAATTTTACTCAGCCATCAGAAAAGATGAATACCCAACTTTTACATCAACATGGATGGGACTGGAGGAGATTATGCTAAGTGAAATAAGTCAAGCAGAGAAAGTCAATTATCATATGGTTTCACTTATTTGTGGAACATAAGGAATAGCATGGAGGACATTAGGAGAAGGAAGGGGAAATGGCAGGGGGTGGAATTGGAGGGAGAGATGAACCATGAGAGACTATGGTCTCTGAGAAACAAACAGGGATTTAGAGGGGAGGGAGAGGGGGGATTGGTTAGCCTGGTGATGGGCATTAAGGAGGGCACGTACTGCATGGAGCACTGGGTGTTATACAAAAACAATGGATCGTGGATCACCACATAAAAAACCAATGATGTATTGTATGGTGACTAACATAACATAATAAAATTAAAAAAAAAAAAGAAAAAGAAATTTGATCGTGTGTTAACAGAAGACCCGGCTGAGAAGGACTAAGGATGGGAATGAAGAGAGTGGGTGGAAAGGGATAAACACCTGGAACAGTCTCAGCAAAGGGACTCTGAGGCACGTGAATCAGATTAGGTACAGCAAAGCCAGAGGGACAAGAAGTTCCTGAGGAATAAACATGAGGTGGCTTTTAGTTGCAAAGGCAAACCCGAGGCAAGGTCATCGGCTTAAGTGGGGCCGTATAAGACTGGAAAGGCAAGTTGGGATAGCAAATTATAATTGACAAAGGCACTATTCTTTCAGTTGATGTTTGTTTCCTGTGGTCATTAAAGGCCTGAAGAAGAGCAGGGTACGCACAGGTGTGTTCTGGATGGGGGAGTCCAGGGGAGGCTGGCAGACCTGGGCGGTGGGTGTGGCGAGTGTGGGGCACTGGGGTCTGGGTGAGGCTGCAGAGCAAGAAGCAATGGGGACAGCTAAACAGAGGGAAAACTCCACTCAGAAACTATGATTCCAGAGTTTACAATCTTAAAGAGGAAGCTGTTATGTGTGGTGCCATAGCCCAAACATGTGGGGATGAGGGCAAGAGGCAGACAAGAAATGATGCTAGAGATTTTGGCATCAATAGTGTTTGTTTCCTCTGCTCTGACCGGGGTTATCAATGATGTGGGTGGAAACAGCCTAACTGCCTATTCACACTCAGAGTAAATGCTTGTAAGACCTAGATGCTTATTTTCAACAAATATACTTGAGGTGTCATTTTTAATGATTTGTTTAGTCTCTTTTTACAAAAAAAAAAAAAATCTTGTAATTTACTCCAACATTACTCAATTCAAAGGATTTCATCTAAAAAGTCAAATCAAAATAAATGAAGATCTTGGCTCTATTTCAACAATAATATCTGTGTACAGGTTTCATTTACATACTGATTACATTCATGTCCTATGCACTACACCAGGTCATTAAAATAAATGTATACTGCTTCTAAAGAACAAGGAGATGGAGCTCAAAACTGTTATGAATTTAAAATTCTCTATAAATTGCTCATATTTACATGTGCTATACTCTGTGAAACAGGTAATTCATCCAGTTGACTGCAGGAGCCTTCTCTTTTCATGTATAACTGAGTAATTATCTCAACCAGAACAATGCATTCTGAAAATGGATTAAATTTCTGGAGAAAAAATAATGTTCAAGCCAGTGAATAATTTTCAAGCAACAGAGGAGAATGAATGTTTGTAATTAGAATGTTTGCTCATGTTTTCTTACATTTTTGTTCATAATTCAGTGTCAGAAGTCTAAATTATTTTTGTTCAAATATATTTCTTGCCCAAAGGGCTCCTGGTACAGAAAACAACAAAAACTATTCACAATCTGACTTCTGCCGTCTAAAACTTTGCATGCCACAACAGTTAAACGTAATGTAAATTACAAGTATCATAAAGAGATATAATCATAGGGGAAGGGAGGGAAAAATAAAATAAGATGAAATCAGAGAGGGAGACAAACCATAAGAGACTCTTAACTGTAGGAAATAAACTGAAGGTTGCTGGAGGGGAGGCGGGTGGGAGTATGGGGTAACTGGGTGATGGGCATTAAGGAGGGCATGTGATGGAATGAGCACTGGGTATTGTATACAACTGATGAATCACTGAACTCTACATCTGAAGCTAATGATACACTATATGTTCACTGAATTTAAATAAAATAAGACAAAAAAAGATTAAAAGTAAGATAAAAAAATAATCATCTAGGGCTAGTTTTCTACTTTATTTTAAATAAAAGCCAAGGGGCGCCTGGGTAGCTCAGGTGGTTATGTGACCAACTCTTCATTTCAGCTCAGGTCATGATCTCAGGGCCTGGGATTGAACCCCGCATCTGGCTCACTACTCAGCAGAGAGTGGGCTTGAGGATTCCCTATCTCTCTCCCTCTCCCCCCCTCTACCCCTCCCCTCCGCTTGCATGCTCATGCTCTCTCTCTAAAATAAAATCTCGGGGGGCGGAGCAAGATGGCGGAGGAGTAGGAGACCTGGATTTCGTCTCCTCTCAGGAATTCAGCTGGATAGGGATCAAACCATTCTGAACACCTACAAACTCAACAGGAGATCGAAGAAAAGAAGAGCAACAACTTTCTCATCAGAAAAGCGACCACTTTCTGGAAAGTAGGACGTGCAGAGAAGTGAATCTGAGGCGATATTCGGGAGGATAGACGGCGGGGGAGGGGCCTCCATCGGCCGCTTCTGGCAAGTGATAGAGCCCCGGAGCACAAAATCGGAACTTTTAGAAGTCTGCTCCGCTGAGGGATGTCACTCCAGCAGCTAAGCGGGGGGTGGAACCCTTGCGGGACACTGTGGTCTCAGGACCCTCGGGGTCACAGAAAGACCAGGGGTGCCTGAGTGTGGCAGAGCTCCCAGGTAACGAAGCAGGGAAGTCGGCTGCAGAGGCGGAGCCCAGGCGCGGGCTCTCAGCTCGGAGTTGCCATAAACCGTGATCCGCGGCACAGCTCCTCCAGCAGGGACCCAACAAGCGGCAGATCTGGGGAGACTCACCTTCCTCCCCCGGGAGGAGCCGCGTGGGAGTGCACTGCAGGGATCTGCTGGGTTTGGAGACTCCACCCAGGGTCGGGTGCCAGAGATAGAAACGCGCAGTCACAGGCCGGGTGAGCATGGAGTGCGGCCAGAGACCAGGGAGATGGGA
>NW_027787004.1:0-288 GCF_054177405.1 Leptonychotes weddellii | reverse complement strand
ACCCCTTCCCAGCTCTCTTGCTCTGGAAGCTAGGGGTGCACTGTGCCCCGGGACACGGAGGCTGGCTTGGGGTCCCTGTGCATGCAGGTGGCACTGAGTTGCTGCATAAACATGGCAGGGACCCTTAAGCCCTCCCTGGGGTGATCGTATGCTTCTGACCCCAGAAGCCTGGGCTGGAGAGGAACCCAACTCTGTGGGGATCAGCTGGGGGAGAAGGAGTCCTTTGGGGAAGTCAGAAGTGCTCTGTGCCCAAGGGAAGAAGAGGAGGTGGCCAATTCCCGCAGGATT
>NW_027787003.1:0-288 GCF_054177405.1 Leptonychotes weddellii | reverse complement strand
CCATTACTGCTGGGAAAGCCAACTCTAAAACAAAAGTCATACAGAACATAGGAAATATTTTAATATTTGATTTGGGAAGGTGCTTTTTATAGTTACAATGAATATAGCTTGACCAATACTTGTGAATTTAGAGCTACAAAATAAAGCTAAGAAACTATGTTTTGAGTAAGCAATCTTTAGATCTCTACCTAGTATTCCCCACTGGTCCCAAAGTTCTAAATATAATCCTGCTACCTACTCTCAAGTGAATGCTAAAAACTAGCCCAAAGGAAATTACTTTCTCATAAT
>NW_027787002.1:0-288 GCF_054177405.1 Leptonychotes weddellii | reverse complement strand
TCTTATATGCCCAGCACTTAGTCCACATGGGGGCTCAACTAAAGGGAGCAACCTCAGCCAACTGAGCTGAATGAGCACTGAGAGTCTGGGTCGCCATAGCTACTCCTCTCCTTCCCTGGCTGCTCAAGACCACACTATGATGGAACCCCAAAGCAGAGGGCCTGGGAGGGAGGCAGCAGGAATTCAGAGGGTGGGGGGGTGGATGAGAAGAGAATGTCCACTTCCTTAGGGCCCCAGACAGGGGTGCCCTCACCCCCACCACACAGACCTCCCTAGTTTCCCACTGCC
>NW_027787001.1:0-288 GCF_054177405.1 Leptonychotes weddellii | reverse complement strand
TCTCCCCCTCCAATTTCTCCCCTTCATTTTTCCCTTCCTACTATCTTCTTTTTTTTTTTAACATATAATACATTATATGTTAAATAATTCACTGTTGACTTTTGTTTTGAAAGATAATCTAGATGCTGTGTATACGTGAAAGTAAAGGATTCTCTAAGGATCAGTTACAATCCTCTGTTGATCTCCATGAACACCTAGAGCCAGACGTGAATGAGATGTTCTAACTACTGATTACTGTAATACTGTGCTGGTGTCTAAGACTAAGGACAATCTGCTTTAGCTTGTCCT
>NW_027787000.1:0-288 GCF_054177405.1 Leptonychotes weddellii | reverse complement strand
CCCAGCCTCAGCGCAGAGGGGAGCTGAAGGCGGCGCTCGGGCCTCACCGCAGTGGGCAGTGTCTTCCGTCCCGTCAAATCGGGGGCCTCCCGTCAGGATGCCTTCCGGACTTTTCAGCCCCCCTCCTCCTCCTCTGGGGTTCCACCTCAGCACACAGGTCAGCTCCCTTCAACCTCGCAGGCCGGCCATGTCCAGCCCGCGGTGACTCCTCCGTCCTCCATTCCTAGGTCCAGTTCAGCTGCTGAGCCTTTTGTTATGAGGACCTTCATCTCGAACTGTGTGACTTAT
>NW_027786999.1:0-288 GCF_054177405.1 Leptonychotes weddellii | reverse complement strand
TTTGTCTATGTCCAGACCGTGTTAGGTAGGTTAGCTCTTCAAGGGTGCTAGGCTTAAAGACAGAAGGAATAATAAAATTGAAAAGAGGGAAGATAGACTCTAAGATACTTGGAACAAAAAGCAACCTTAAAGATCAAAAGAGAACTATTTTTAAATTTAACAATTTGGAGGGGAGCCTGGGGGGCGGCTCAGACGGTTGGGCATTGGACTCTCGGTTTCTGCTCAGGTCATGATCTCAGGGTCATGAGATTGAGCCCCGCATGGGACTCTGAGCTCAAAGGGGTCTGA
>NW_027786998.1:0-288 GCF_054177405.1 Leptonychotes weddellii | reverse complement strand
AGGAATGCAGGACTCTCATGTGTATGGTTTATTTCATTTAGGAGGGAGATCATCTTCTTCCATTTCCCAAATGGCTTTAAACATTCAAATTTCACAGCCATTACCAATATTACTTTAAGGTAAATAATTGAACTTTCTTGCTAATATGGATTATCTGGTATCTGTGGCTCCAGACCAGAGTATGGTTAAAACCAATTTCAAATGATGTAGACTTGCAGAACTGCAAGAAATTAAAAAAATGTGACCTGTAAATATAAAACCACCTACTGTTCTTTTTTTTTTTTTTTT
>NW_027786997.1:0-288 GCF_054177405.1 Leptonychotes weddellii | reverse complement strand
TTATTACTTCAAAATCATGATAGTTATGAGGCAAACAACTAGATCTTATTACTTAATACAGTAATAAAGAAGCTTATGTATTATAATACCACCTGTTTGTTTCTTTACTATTTTGATAGCTGCATCTTAGCTGACATGGGTTTTCTTTGTAACTTCATGTATTTTATTTTAGATATTTAAAAACATTTTTCTGAGAAGACGTCCACAGATCTTACTAGACTGCCAAAGGGATTGATGTCACTCACAAGGATAGGAAGTCTGGACTGGGGCTGAGACCTGGCTGATAGG
>NW_027786996.1:0-288 GCF_054177405.1 Leptonychotes weddellii | reverse complement strand
GAAAGTGTCACTAAATAAAAGATTATTTTCAGGTCATTGGGAGTAACTAGATTTGAAATAGACTGGGAAAAATTTTGTGACCTATCTTTATTATTTTAACATTATAAAAGCATGTAATTTTGTACTTGTGACATCTGGGTAATTAGGCTTTGAACACTGGTGCCTTCTAGCTCATAGTTGGGGGTTGGCTATTACCCATTAGCACCTTTCTGCTCTAATTGAAACCATTTTCAATGAGACCAGGATGGGAAAGGATGGCTTTGATTTTGAATCACTGTAAAAACAACT
>NW_027786995.1:0-288 GCF_054177405.1 Leptonychotes weddellii | reverse complement strand
TTCAACCAGCTAACTCTGCCCTTTTGAAAATACAGAAACAAAGATTTAGATCTATAAATCGTATAAATCTATAAACCCAAATTAGGTGACTAGTTGACGTGGGTGAGGCACCATCACAGACACTGAACCTTTTGGTATCTAAATTATCAGGCCGCACCTTTGAGATCTAAGTACGTTCTGGTGAGTGAGCGAACGGCTTGTATTCCATTACGTCTTCTGTGAAGCAGCACCTCTGTTTCCCAGTCCTTCCATTTGTAACTAGAAGCAGGATTTTACCGATCCAGGGTA
>NW_027786994.1:0-3368 GCF_054177405.1 Leptonychotes weddellii | reverse complement strand
TTTAGTGCTAAATAATTTAATGATTTTTTAAAAATTACCTGTATTAATGGGTATATTCACTAATTTTGGTAATGACTTAGTTTCTTCATAGGTCTATATTTAGGTCTATATGTTTACAGAGATAAATACATAAAATAATCTACTGTGGGGCTAAAATTTTCCTAGATAAATGGCATCTATATGGTTACCATTACTCAGACATTTTAAGATGTTTTACTAATATAAAACCACTTTCTGTATGGTCCTGGGATGAAGTTTTTAGAGAATTTAGATTTTCGAATCAAATATTAGATACAAAGAACACATTTTTAAAAAAGATTTGTTTATTTATTTGAGAGAGAGAGTGGGGGGGGGGCAAAGGGAGAAAGAGAGAGAAGCCCAAGCATACTGCTTGCTGAGCACGGAGCCTGATGCGGGCTCAATCTCAGGACCCTGAGATCACAACCTGAGCTGACCCAGCTGAAACCAAGAGTCAGATGCTTAACTGTCTGAGCCACTCACGTGACCTAAAGAACAAATTAAGTAATTTCAATTTAATATGTTTTGAACTAAAAGAAATCAGTGAGTCTTATTAGCTATTTCTTCTATATTTGAAACACACTTAGGTTCTCTGAACTCTGATGTTGCAGTTTCAGTGAGGAAGAATCCCCACGGACAAAGTTCAAACAGAATATCAGCTAGTAAACCATTTATAAACTTTGAGGAAATATTTGTATGTAGTCTTTGTTTATATCCACAAAAAGCAGTATATACTTAGGCATAATACTACTTATACTTTTAATTATCCTACAAGTATAATAAGGAGAGTTGTTAAATGTATTTTAACTTTAACAAAAAATCAACTCTATGAGAGAAACATCCTGACTTTCTGTTTCTCAATGAAATGATCATAGAGACGCTTTTACTGAATAATCACTGTTTTTACACAACCCATGAATAAACTGGTTTTCCCACAGCATCTGTGTATTCTTAAGATATTACTGTAGAAAGAGCACATAACACACTTGATATGAGAAGATCTCAATGATTATGTTTCGATTATATTGAGCAATACTTATACTGCACTGAAATTTTCATAGAACGTGATGTTCAATTTTCAATATTTAAAAACCATGTTCTTATTAAGCAACCCAAAGCAAGGGCTGGGAAGGTGGTAGTAAGATGATACAAAAAATTATAAAAGGATATTTAAAGAATAAATTAGAATACTTATTAAAGAAATATTTCCAAGCACTGGGGATTTGCAGCTTATTGTTTGTGAAACCATACATAAAAATCAACATATAAATAAATTTTGCAAGTATTCTAAAAAGTTATTTTGATGATAAGAAAATTTTGGAACAATGTCATTTATCTTTCCATTTAAAGGCAGCATCTACTTGATCCAATTTTATGTACTTTGAAGAAAGCAATGTTTTAAGTACCAAATCAGCTGCATAAGATTGAAAACATATTCTGAGATATTGCTACACTTTTGGTAAGATTTTATTATAGAGATACTTAAAAAAACACCATTTTGTAGAGTATTACATTCTGTTAAAAACACCCATTAGTGATATTTAAACTTTATCCTAGAAATTGCCTTGTAAAAATGTAAAAAGTAAAATGTAAATGCTGCCTAATGTATAAGCTCTTTTCATTAAATGAATTTAGTGTGACACATTGTGAGAAATGGTTACCTGAAGAACTAAGTATATTAAAATAGCCCCATTCTTTTAATGTACTTAAAATACACTATCTTTGAGTTCAAACATAACTGTAATGGTACTATGCTTAAATGCAGATGGGATATAAACCATCATTGCATATAGCAACTGCGTTCACCAAAATTTTTCTAGATTTTCACTAATTCCTGTTTCTTAGAACCTGATTTATCATTGTTTTGAAAGCTACAAGAATTGGGGGAAAAAATCAATCTTGTTAAGAAATTGCTCTTCAAATTTAAATTCAAGTTTGTTATTTGTACCTTTGAAAAGTATATTGTTATAATTTGATGCTTTGTAATTCTCTATGAAGACAGCTTGATAAACAAAGATATTTGGTCCATCATAGGTAGTAATGGGTCCATTGTATCTATAAATCCATTTTTTCCAAACTCTTCTTTGTGAATTTCCTTTTCTAACCTCTTCAAGGACAACTGGAGGCGTGCCAAAAAGCATTGAGCCACAGCACATCTTTGATGGATTTCACAAGTCCATCCTCTCCAAAACAAGTGTAATTCAGATCCCATTTCTTGACATGGAGCAACATTACAACATGCTTTGAATAATTTTTAGGTGTTATGTCAATTAGAGAGCTTAGAGTCACTGATTATATAAGCTAGATGTTACTAATTACAAAACCTTCCAATGGTAATTAAAAATCTATTATAATTAATGACAAAATGTTAAAAGGAGTCAGTTATCTCAGCAATTGGAGCATTTTACATAAATTAGTACACTGTACTTTCCACTACCAGTCTAAAAGGATTAAAAATCATCTTGTGGAAAGGTACTGTGGTTGTATTTAATGAAAAGTAGAGTGGAGAAATGAAACAAGTGTCTGAATAATTTAATGCCTTGTTTTTGAACTCTTTTTGAAATATTCAGATACTGAGGATAATTTTCCTAAGTAAAACGTTTGCACATTTACATATGTTTTAAATTTCAAGATCTAAATGAAAACTTTTATTTGTTACTTTGAGTCATTTATATTAATATACTGTTTGCTTAATCATGAAGCCCATGCTTTCATTTACTTTTCACCTATCTGTATTTTCTGTCAGTCAAGCCTCAGAGCCACACAACTTTCATGTTATGTGGGCAAAATCCTTTAAGAATTTATCATTTAGAAAGAAATCAATAAGGATTATTTAGGAATCATAAAACAGAACTAACATTGCACACCCTCTAAGACTGTCAGAGAGACAGCATTGACTCTGTCCAAGAAAACTGCATGAAATTGAGTTAAAAAAAAAGTTAAGGAAGAATTTATTCAAGGCTCTTGAAATAGAGGAAGGAGATTAAAGTCGACTCCCTTGAAACAAAAGGTGGGAATTTTTAGCACTAGGGTGAGCTTGTGGAAAGTACTGGAGAATTCTGGGGAGAGGTAGGGGCCTTATCTTTTTTGATGATTACATTTCAGAGGGATAGAGCCCAGGTCTTTGGGAAAGACATTCATTCCTAAGTTGTAAGGTGGCAAAAGGCAGGGAGAGGGTTTACACCTTAAAGGAGGAGAGAAACAAGATTTAATTGCAAGTATTCTAAAGCAAATGATCTGAGAAAAGGGAGGCCAGGGACCTAGGAGTCAGGAAGAAACCTGTCTAAAGTTCAATCAAGCTGAGGGAACATTGAGGGCATGTTGGTCAACTCTGAATATTTATAATTTCT
>NW_027786993.1:0-13778 GCF_054177405.1 Leptonychotes weddellii | reverse complement strand
GGGGAAGAATGAAGCGGGGGAAATCGGAGGGGTAGACGAACCATGAGAGACGATGGACTCTGAAAAACAAACAGGGTTCTGGAGGGGAGGGGGGTGGGAGGATGGGTTAGCCTGGTGGTGGGTATTGAGGAGGGCACATTCTGCATGGAGCACTGGGTGTTATGCACAAACAATGAATCATGGAACACTTCATCTAAAATTAATGATATAATGTATGGGGATTAACATAAGAATAAAAAAAAAAATACCATCAGCATTTTTCACAGAGCTGGAACAAACAATCCTAGAATTTGTATGGAACCAGAAAAGACCCCGAATATCCAGAGGCATGTTGAAAAAGAAAACCAAAGCTGGTGGCATCATAATTCCAGACTTCAAGCTGTATTACAAAGCTGTAATCATCAAGACAGTATGGTACTGGCACAAAAACAGATATATAGGACAATGGAACAGAATGGAGAACCTAGAACTGGACCCTCAACTCTATGGTCAAGTAGTCTTTGACAAAGCAGGAACGAATATCCAATAGAAAAAAGACAAATGGTGTTGGAAAAATTGGACAGCCACATGCAGAAGAATGATACTGGACAATTTTTTTACACTATAACAAAAATAAACTCAAAATGGATGAAAGACCTAACTGTGAGACAGGAAGATCCTAGAAGAGAACACATGCAGCAACCTCTTCGACCTCTGCCACAGCAACATCTTGCTAGATACTTCTCAAAGGAAAGGGAAACAAAAGCATAAATGAACTACGGTAACTTCATCAAGATAAAGAGCTTTTGCATAGCAAAGGAAACAGTTGACAAAAACCAAAAGACAACGGACAGTTTTGGGGGAAGATATTTGCAAATTATATATCAGATAAATGGCTAGTATCCAAAATCTATAAAGAACTTATCAAACTCAACACCCAAAAACCAAAAATCCAGTCAAGAAATGGGCAGAGGACATGAACAGACATTTCTCCAAAGAAGACATGCAAATGGCCAACAGACACATGAAAGAGTGCTCAATATCGCTCGGCATCAGGGAAATCCAAATCAAAACCTCAATGAGATACCACCTACACCAGTCAGAATGGCTAAAATTAACAAGTCAGGAAACGACAGATGTTGGCGGGGATGTGGAGAAAGGGGAACCCTCCTACACTGTTGGTGGGAATGCAAGCTGGTGCAGCCACTCTGGAAAACAGTATGGAGGTTCCTCAAGAAGTTAAACATAGAGCTACCCTATGACCCCGCAATTGCACTACTTACTAGGTATTTTCCCAAAGGATACAAATGTTGTGATCCAAAGGGACACCCATACCCCAATATTTATAGCAGCAATGTCCACAATAGCCAAACTATGGAAAGAGCCCAGATGTCCATTGACAGATGAATGGATAAAGAAGATGGTTATATATATGTGTGTGTGTGTGTATATATATATATACACACACAAATACATACATATATGTGTATGTATACACACACAATGGGATATTACTCAGCCATCAAAAAGGATAAAATCTTACCATTTACATCGCCATGGATGGAACTGGAGGGTATTATGCTGAGCAAAATAAGTCAATCAGAGAAAGAGTTATCATATGATTTCACTCATATGTGGAATTTAAGAAACAAAACAGAGGATCATAGGGGAAGGGAGGGAAAATTAAAATAATATGAAATTAGAGAGAGAGACAAATCATAAGAGACTCTTAACTATAGGAAATAAACTGAGGGTTGCTGGAGGGGAGGTGGGGGGCGGGATGGGGTAACGGGGTGATGTGCATTAAGAAGGGCACATGATGTAATGAGCACTGGATGTTATATGCAACTGATGAATCACTAAACTCTACCTCTGAAACTAATAATACACTATATGTTAATTAAATTTAAATTAAAAAAATAAAGATAAATGAATCTGGAGGCATGTGTATCTTAGTGGGATAAAGTCACTCTGGAGAAAAAAAATGCAATTGAAATAATGTATTTGGGATGTTTTTACAAACAGTTTATTTTACTTCATAAACATGCTCCCTAAGCATCTATTAACATCTTTATATTTATAGATGCCAGCAAGAGAAGATGAACTATTGGGTCCCCACATAGGTGTGATAAATGGTTGGACAGGCAGTGATGAGAATGCAAGCTAGACCTTTAGCCATTTATTTCTGGCTTTATTGCTTGGAGATTTCAGCCAACAATCTTTCTAATGTCTTTTGGTGATTAAAAGTGTCTGCAGGGGACTAAAGATGATTTGAGGCAAGAGAGTTCAGAATATTGATTCTTCTTTAACCATATTTCATGCTCCTTCATTATTTTTGGTAATAGGTTTGATAAACTCACTGTACAGTTGACATGGAACATTTTATATGACTCCTATGCTGTTCACAAATTTCAGTTATTATGCTAGAAAATATTTTGTCCAATGAGTAGGAATTCTCTCCAGATGAATGCCAAAAATGTTTTTAAAAATACTAATTTATGAGAAAAAACAACATATTAAATTTTTTACTCTTTAAAAACCGTATCAATTTATTTTGTATATCAGGCATCCCCAAAGTATTAAAAAAATCGTAATTCTGTGACTTGCCTTTCGAGCTACTAATTGGTTTAGAAAAAAGTTTTAAAAAATGATGACTGTGTTCACTACATCTGCATCAGGTTTATTGAACAGCCCCAAATCATTTCTTTTCAGGTGGGCAGTCTGCTGACTATTGCTTATATTTTCTTCCCCTTTTTGGCATAATTTAACTCAGCACCCTAGAAAAGTGAAAAACATTCTTCTGGGTCCTTGCATCATCCATGAAGCTAACAGATTTGGAGTTCATTTCCAGGCATTTTAACCTAAGGTCACTTTCAACCACAACATACACCATACGTTATGTGTATGTATTTGTGTTGTGTGTATGTTATATTCATATGTGTGTCTGTGTGTCTGTGTGTGTACAGAAGGCCTGACCCCTACATAAGACTGAACCAGCACTGATCTGTAGGATTTCTGTAGCTTAGTGTATATGGCAGGTGTCACACTAATCACCCTTAAGACAAAATTTTTGGTATCTTTTAAGAAAACAGGTACCCCATCTTTTCCAAATAAAGTCTAGAGGTCTATTAGGACCAAGAAGGGAAGAAGAAAATTCATAAAAATAAAGGTTCCAATTATCACTTACTTCTAGTAATACCTTTTCTCTTTAGCCATCTTCATTGATCACGTCCTTGAGTGAAGAGGTACAAATGAATTTTCTGAGCTGGTGTACACTATTGAGTGTGTGAACTTTCAGTCCAGTATTAGGAAATTTAATCACAGGTCCCTGATGCTCATGCGGACATATATACAAAGCCAAACCCTATAGAAATTAATTAAAGAGCTCCAAGCAAGGTTTTAAAAAAGGTAGTCATGCTAGTGCAAACAGATCCACCATGCATATGTGCAACTAGGTGTTAGGAGCTAATGGTGAGTACTGACTGCCTGAACCCAAGACTTCTAAAATATCAATTTCATAGATCTCTATTTAGGAATATTTGCCATGATCTTAAAGGAAAAAACCTATCTCTCGTAGAACAATGGGGGAAGTCATCTCTGCTCACATTTTGTGAGATGAGCACTGCAAGTGCTATTTCCCACACTTCATGATTGTTTGAGTCTGAGTTAGCACCTTCTTCCAATTATATCATCAATTTCAGAGCACTCCAGCACTCAGTTCACTGATATCATGGGGACTTCACTTGTGGGAAGCACCCATACAGGATCTTTCCTACTATTTGCCTTAGATTACCTTTTCATCACTGCCACTAATTATATAAAAGTAATATGTGTTCTCTTCATGAACCATGGTTCATAATATTTTCTCACTTACTCCTCCTGAAGGAATTCCTTTACTTTGTTGCATGGCATTCCAACTTTACAAAAAAATTTTCTACACTGACTTTTTACTAGATTATGAGGAAATATCATGGTACTATCCAAATATAGTTGAATTATTTATGTTAAGTTCTCCCAGTTTGTAAAGCTTTCAACAGTCCCTTCCAAGTACTCTATAACAGCTTTGCCTTCCTTGTTTTGTAAATCTCTTTTTGTGATACCAACAACCTCTGGAATTCCAACTTTTTTATCATTCCTTTATATGTCTACACCAAAGGGTTGACACGCTGTATAAGTGCTGTCTAAAACTCCAGGCCCTTAGGGCGCCTGGGTGGCTCAGTTGGTTAAGCGACTGCCTTCGGCTCGGGTCATGATCCTGGAGTCCCGGGATCGAGTCCCACATCGGGCTCCCTGCTCAGCAGGGGGTCTGCTTCTCCCTCTGACCCTCTTCCCTCTCGTGCTCTCTGTCTCTCATTCTCTCTCTCAAATAAATAAATAAAATCTTTAAAAAAAAAATAAAAATAAAAAATAAAACTCCAGGCCCTTAGAATATCAGGAAATTTGGGCTTGGGCCCTAAATCACCACCATCTGGATCTGAGATATTGCTTAAGTACTCACTTTAAAACAGCTTAAATGGTAAATAAGCTTTAAAAAATGTTTTTTCACATGAAATTTGGGTCACTGTTAATTCACATACTTGTTTTGAATACAGGGTGATGCTGTTTGTTTACACTTCCATGGGATTGTCATTTTTATGCAGAACCATTTACTGTTGGGGTGAAGAGAATTTGAATATTACTAACCCATTTTTGTATTTTAAGATGAGTCATTAAAGTCAGGTGAGCATATCATTGAAAATGGACACCAATAAAATGGCATTCAGAATCAGTCCCAGTCACAGTTACATTGTTAGTAACTGTGAAGGAGAAGGGGTTAAAAAAAAAAAATTAGAAATCTCTTGCTTAATAGGTTTCACTATGGAAAAGTAGAACACCTCACTCAGCATTTTCTACCCTCAGGACCAGCACTTGCTGCTGAGTCATATCTCCCTCACCTCTAGAAACACAGGCAGCACCACAGGCTTCCTTCAGTCAGGAGCTGATCTGATCTGACATGCCTCAGCCAATAAGACTTGAGATTCTCTAAAGTAGAGGAGAGGTGACAGTTGGGAATAAATATAGAATAATTTGAGGCATGTAAGTTTTCTTAGGAGCCTCATCTCACACGGTGGATGGGTAGCATTGATACCATTAGTTTTTAATTATTTCCCCCAGTAGACAGGTGTCACTTCTTAGCCTTGAATAACTCTGGAGCTTCCATAGCCTCTTTCCTGACAGTCTCATCTTTCAGAAGTATTCTTGTAGTTGAATGGATTTTTAATACTTCAACTATGTGCTCTTTGCTTCACTTAATCTAATTACTTATTATTTCCTGCTAATGAGCACTTGTGCTTGTAAACTCAAGTCCCTGTGTGCTTGCCTGCTGCCATTTCCATCTCTGTCCCAGTTTCATTTCAGTTTGCCATTTGTGTGTGACTTTTATGATGACTCATATGCTCTCCAATTACATGCTGATTATAGATTATCAGGGACCTATCTAAGTGAATTTAATCTATAGAAATTATGGTTTAAAATAGATGAAGTTTTCCTTGCCCACAATATGAAGAAAATCACATGGTAAGTGATAGACACACATCTGTACCCAGTTTTCCTATTGAAGTTTGGGGGCAGAAATATAAGAAATTAGCAATGAACCTATGTTACAGTGACCAACATAAAAAGGTCTTTAAATTATTAATTTTTAAAAAATCTGACATCCTGAGTAAATTTCAGAAGTATCCATTTGGGTTCCATTTAATAAGGACATAAAAAGAACATAGTATATCCACTGTTATCTGTATAATGTTTATTAAAAGTATAACCACACAAACACAAAGGAAGAGAGAAGCATAGCTAAATGAGTGATATTAAAATATATATGGATTATGGTAGGTATAAAGCATAGTGAAAGAGGCAAGCATCTACAATGCTCTTGGTGAGGGCTTCAAACTAGGAGGAGACAACCTGTCCAGAAGACTGTTTAAGAGGCTAGTACATTCACTATTGGATATAGGAAGTGTAGCTGAAAATAACATTATTATTCATTTAAATCTGTGATATTTAAAAGTCATCCAAACCCCTCCCCAAAGATATAGCATTTTCCCCAGCATGTGCACATTTTTGCCATCTAGGTTTTTACTCCCCAAGCAAACAAAACATAACAATGCCAAAAAGGGGGTTCTTCTTCATAGACATTGAATAAAGTATCTGAGGACAGTCACATATAAATGTAAATGTGACTGTTATTAACCCAAAGCAAAACCCTCCTCTTACCAAGCACCCAGTCAGCATCATATTCACTCTTAGAGTGAATCAGGAAAATTTCCTTGGAATTGGAAAATTCCACTTGGAAAATTAATAATTACCAGCTTTTTGAGGAAATGCCTAAAGTTAAAAAAGAAAGATCATGATAAACACAAACAAAAACTGCCCCCAGAGGAAGCAGAGATGTTTCAGGGAACAGAAAATAATTTCAAATACATTTAATTACTACCCTCAAGAAGTTCAAGAAAGTATTACATCTATAAGACTATCAGGATTCTGTGGCGCCTGGGTGGCTCAGTCGTTAAGCATCTGCCTTCAGCTCGGGTCGTGGTCCCAGGGTCCTGGGATTGAGCCCCACATCGGGTTCCCTGCTCAGTGGGAAGCCTGCTTCTTCCTCTCCCACTCCCTCTGCTTGTGTTCCTGCTCTTGCTATCTCTCTCTCTGTCAAATAAATAAATAAAATATTTTTAAAAAAGAATATCAGGATTCTTTTTAAAAGAAACACTTTAGAAAAATAAGGAATTATTGGAAATTTTTAAAACATTGTAATAAAATTAAGAATACATCAATACAAGTGTGGAATGGAAAATCAAGAAAATATGGTAGCACATAAAGTAAAAAGAGTAAGACAGGAAATGTGAAAAGTAAGATAAACTTTTTTTTTTAATCCAGGGGTGTGATTGTTTATTATTTAATTGCTCCAGGAAGGATTAGTAGACAAAATTGAGTGCACAGAGGTGTAAAAGATATGCTTTTGAAGACTTTAATTGGAGCACCAGTCTTCAAGATAGTTTAAGACGTATTTAAGATTTTCTACATTCTTACCGATTTTTGCTTCTATTGGTGACTAAAAATGTCAGGATCTCCCGCTATGGTTACTGATTAGTCTCTTTCTCCTTGTGCTCTGAAATTTTAGACTAATTAATTAGGTATATGCAAACTTAAACTTTTTCTATCTTCTTTATATAACTTTAATTATTGTTAAAGCTTAACTATTTTCCTCTGATACTACTTTTTTCCTTAAAGTCAATTTGCCTGATAGTAATATGGCTACATGACTTTATTTTTTTAATTAAGTTTTTTATTTGCAGTTGATTATAGATTCGCATGTGGATATAAGAATTCAGAAAGATCGGGGCGCCTGGGTGGCTCAGATGGTTAAGCGTCTGCCTTCGGCTCAGGTCATGATCCTGGAGTCCCGGGGTCGAGTCCCGCATCAGGCTCCCTGCTCAGCGGGGAGTCCGCTTCTCCTTCCCCTGACCCTCCTCCCTCTCCTGCTCTCTGTCTCTTGTTCTCTCTCTCTCAAATAAATAAATAAAATCTTTAAAAAAAAAAAAAAAGAATTCAGAAAGATCTAAGGTACCCTCTTCTCTCATGTTACCTAATGATAACATCTTTATACTTACAAAACTACAGTATCACTACTGATATTGACATAGTCAAGATACAGAATAGTTATAATTCTGCCTATATGAATGTTTTTTGGTAATTGTTTGCAAGGTGTATTTTTCTATTCTTTCTTATTTCAAACTCTCCATGTGTGAATGTTTTAAATATATCTCTTACAAGTAGCATATAGGTAGATTATAAAGACAGTCTTTGTCTTTCTTGCTTTTACAATTCTATTGAGATATAACTGATAAAACAATATAGTACACAATATACACATTTAAAGTGTATAGTCCTGTGAATTCACACACATGCATACACTTGTGAAACCAGTGTATAATATATATTTATATATAAATATATGTAATATATATTTTTAAATGCACATTTATAAATGCTCGCAAGTTTTCTTCCTGATCCATTTTTCCTTTGGCTTGATCCTCAGGCAACCACTAATCTGTTTTTTGTCATTGTTTTTTTTTTTTTTTTAAAGATTTTATTTATTTATTTGAGAGAGAGAATGAGAGAGAGAAAGCACATGAGAGGGGGGAGGGTCAGAGGGAGAAGCAGACTCCCCGCCAAGCAGGGAGCCCGATGCGGGACTCGATCCCGGGACTCCAGGATCATGACCTGAGCCGAAGGCAGTGGCTTAACCAACTGAGCCACCCAGGCGCCCTGTTTTCTGTCATTGTAAATTAGTTTGAATTTCCTAGGATTTTATATAAAAGAAATCTTACATTATATACTTTCTTTTATCTGGCTTCTTTTATTTCAGCATAATCACTTTAAGGTTCATACAAGTTGTTATATAAGTTGTCCCTTTGAGTTGATTATATGGATATACCACAATCTGTTCATTCATTTACCTATTGAGAAATATTTGAATTATTTTCTGTTTGGAGCTATTGACCAATATACCTGCTATAAATATTTAGCCACAAGTCTTTCTGTGTACACGTTTCATTTCTCTTGGAAAATAACTGGGAGTGGAATGACTGGGTCCTATGATAGTTGTATGTTTAACTTTTTTTCTTCTTTTAAATTTAAATTCAATTAGCCAACATATAGTATATCATTAGTTTCAGATGTAGTGTTCAATAATTCTTAAGAAACTGCCAAACCTGGCTCTAAACTGGTCATGCCATTTTATATTCCAACCAGAAGATATGAGTGTCATTTTTTCCCACATCTTGTCAAAACTTGGAATGATCAGGCTTTTTAATTTTAGACATTTTAGTAGACTTTTAATGTTATCACACTGTGGAGTTATTTTGCATTTCTTTAATGATTATTGATATTGATATTATTTACTTACTGGTAATTTATCTATCTTCTTTGAATTTCCCAAATATTTTGCCCATTGAAAAACGGGTTTCAAATTTTAAAATTTGGGGGGTTTTTTTCAAGATTTTATTTATTTATTAGAGAGAGAAACAGAGAAAGATAGAACATGAGCAGGGGAGGGGGCAGAGGAAGAGGGAGTAGCAGGCTCCCCACTGAGTAGGGAACTCAATGAGATGAGAGTCCTGGGATCCAGCCCCAAGCAGAAGGTAGATGCTCAACCAACTGAGCCACCCAGGTGCCCCCAAAATTGTTTTTTGTTTGTTTGTTTTTAAGATTTTATTTATTTATTTATTTGACCGAGAGAGAGAGAGCAAGAGCAGGAACACAAGCAGGGGGAGTGGGAGAGGGAGAAGCAGGCTTCCCTCTGAGCAGGGAACCCGATGTGGGGCTCGATCCCAGGACACTGGGATCATGACCTGAGCTGAAGACAGACACTTAACGACTAAGCCATGCAGGCACCCTCCCCTTTTTTTTTTAAGATTTTTTAAAATTTATTTGACAGAGAGAGAGCGAGTAAAATTGGTTTTTTAATGGGTTTTTTTCTTACTGAGTTTTGTGAGTTCTTTGTTGTAGATAGAATCCTTTATAAAATACATGACTTGAAAATACTTCCTTTTTAGTCTTTGACTTATATTTTCATTCCTTTAAAAAGCAAAGATTTTTAACTTTGAAGTCCCATTTATCATTTCTTCTTTGGGCCTTGTTTTTGGTGTCATAATTAAGAAATCTTTGCCAGAACCAGATCATAAATATTCTCCGCTGTTTCCTTTTAGTTTTTACATTTAGATCTATGATCCACTTTGAGTAGATTTTTATGTATTGTAGAAGATACGGATTGAAGTTAATTGCATACAGATAGTCAGTAGATCTAGTACTGTATGTTAAAAGGCTATCGTTTCTCCAGGGAATTTTTATTTGTACCTTTTAAGAAAAATCAATTGTCCATGTATGTGTGGGTCTATTTCTGGAAACTTCATTTAGATCCACTGATATATTCTCTGTCTTAACACTGATACCACACTGTCTAGATTACCAGAGTTCTATAGCATGTCTTAAAATCAAGTAAAGGTAGTTCTTCCCAATATTTTTTTAATTGTTTTGAATAAATGTAGGGTCTTTGAATTTCTAGATGAATTTTAGAATCAGCTTGTAAACTCTATAAAATGTCTTGCTAAGGCTTTTATTGAGATTACATTAAACTTCTGAATAAATTTGGAAAGAATTTATGGTTGGCAATATTGAGTCTTCTGAACTCAGAATATGGTGTATCAGTGGTTTGTAGCTGGTAATGTAAAGATCTTGAACATATTTTGTCAGGTTTATGCCATGGTGTTTCATACTCTTGATGTATTATAAATGTTATCTTTTCATTTCAATTTCTGTTTATTGATAAAATATATAAATAGAATTGCCTTTTTAAATATAGAGCTTAAATCTTGAAGCATTTACCAAATCACTCATTAGTTCCACTAGCTCTGTGTATGTGTGTGTGTTTGTCAATTCTAATGGATTTTCTACATAGGAATCCTGTTGTCTGTGGCAATTCAGAGGTTGAATATGGTATTTGTAAAACACTGGATGTCTTTAAACATGCACACTTGGAAAAGAGTCAGATAGAGCAGTGCAGTTAAGGGCAAGTATTTCCATTAACCTGGAAATGGTATGTATAAGGTGATATGGTAGGAAGAAAGTCAGGTTAGGACCAGTTTTCAGAAGGTCTTGACTACCAATCTAAGAAGGATTTTTTACAAATATTCCTTTAAAAAATGGATAAATGTCAGGCATTATAATATTTTAGGCAGTTCAAGTCTATGATTTGTTCAATATTGTTTTGGGCTATTGGAGATGACCATGGTGGACAAAGTGATTTCTAAAATGAGTAAACAGGAAAAAAAAATGGTTATTACTCATGGCCCTACTGACAGGCACGGAAATATTTCATTCATTTTTAAACTGCAAACTTCCTTGACACTGATGATCTATCACAGGGATAGGGTCTACTGTGCAAATAAAGTGACATATAAATAAATAAACCATTGCTCATCTGTCCTTGTCACTTTTACTGACCTGGAGTTCTAGACAAATAGTGATTGATGGGTATTACTTTTGACTTTGCCATGTTTCTATAAAGAAATATCATGGACTTGTGCATTACCATTTTCAAACTGCAGTTTGGCCTCTGTCCTCTGTCTCCCCCACATTATTACTCCATATATAGATGGAAATATAAACTTATTGGCACACAAAAGGCAATTTGAACTTATTAAATCATGACACTGAAACACGGATTCTCCTCTGTACCAATTTGGTATATGTCGTATATATATGTTTATATGTAACACATTCCTGTTTTTATTACTGGCACACAAGGAAAAAGCTTAGTTTTTACTCTTTGGTCTGGAGGGTTTCTAATCTTTTCCCCTCAGGAAAAAAATTCTCCGTTTTACGTTTTAGGAGTGGGTCAGAAGTATAAAGTACTTTAGAGAAGTGATTCTTTGGGTGAGAGCCAGATGAGAGTTTGTGTACATTGTCCTTCGAACAGGGATTGCATCTGCAGCATCTGCTTATAGAGGTCAAATTATTATCATGCCTTGAAGATTGTCTTTGGCTTTTATGCAGTTGTTAGAATGGCTTTGTTTTGAAATACAAACAGCTCTTTTCTTTGCATTCATGAGCACCCTGCTCTGTAATCACATGTCTTCTCTCTAGGCGCAGCTGCTGCTGCTGCTGTTGGCCAAGTTTTACTGGAATATATGACAAGTATTATGAAAATGATTTTACATACAGTATATGTAGTCCTTATTTATTGCTGTGTAATAAGTTTCACTAAATTTTAGCAGCTTAAAACAATGAAATTTATTGTCTTAAAATTTCTGAGGGTCAGGGATCTGGGAGCCATGTAGCTGGCTGGTTCTGGCTCAGACCTTCTTGTGTTTGGAATAAAGCTCTCAGTCAGTGCTGCCGTCATTTGAAGGCTGGAGGATCTGCTTCCAAGCTCACTCACATAGCTGGGTATCTGATTTAATCCTCCAATAACTTTATTAGGTATGTACTCTTAATGTTCTCATAGTACAGATGTGGAGACTGAGACCTAATGAGGAACTTAACTCTAGTCTAACGCCACTGTGTTTGGTTTTATCAACTATGGCTAAGTCTCCTAGTGAATGGAAAATAATTTGGGGTGTTTACAATGATTACTTCTTTTGTTGGAGAAAATAAAATCTACATTTACTTTAAAGGGGGATCCAACTCCTTCACTCATCTGAAACAGTTGAGTACTCTTGTGTTTTTAATCTTCACATTTATTCATATTATCCTGAATCCATACATGAGGTGTTCTGGATCAAAGATAGATTTCTTATTAAGTACTTCACAGTAAATAATAAATGAGTTATTCTCCCTATGCACTATTCCCTACCCCTAGAGTGACAAGTTAAGAGCCAAGTCAGTTCTCTTACCTGAGTGGCCAGACTCATCTATAGGCAAAGAAGGAGAAAAATTACTTTTCTCTGCTTATCAAGTGGTAGGAGACATGTGTCTATTCATCTCTTCAAAGGGTCTCCTTCTTGCTCCAGCCCTTTGGTACATAAATGAAACCTTTGGAGAAGCCAGAGACTATCTCCAGAGACTGCCTAATTCTTTCTTGAAATGAAAACATCTAGAAAGATAGCAGTTGCAGTCTTCATGGCACATTGAAGGGTTAACATAGGAACCTAGTCTAGGTTGTAGCCATCAGCCCTCTTGTCAAGATAAGAGTTTTATTATCCTTTTGAGTCAGAGCAATTTACTAGACAAATGGCTACAGATATAATTCTCATGGTATGTGATGAGTCTCAGGGGGCTAGAGCTTTTTACTGGAATGCTGAGAAAGTGAAGGCAGTTTTATTTCTCTACAGGGACCTACTGAGAGGCTATGGGGCCTCTCTCTTTTCTGAACAGCTTCATTATTCCCCCAGTGTCTTTTTAATGAAAGCTCTTTCTAAAAGGACTTATAGATTTGTATTCACCTATCACTTTACATATGAGAACTAATTATTTGAGGTATGTCTGTGTTAGGTGCATCATTTATCATCAAAGCACTTCACAAAAGTTTTGCACATTAGTCAAGTATTTGTGTTATTAATCCAGATGATTAATAATGATATCTCTAAAGTGACTTCCAGATCTGTAACTATGTATTAATCCCGTTTTATAAACAATAGCAATAATAATAGCACATATTTATTTATCACTTACTATATGTCAGGCACTGTTCTAGGTGTGTTACACAAATTATTTTAATGTTCATAATCTCAAGTAACCTGTGTAATGGCTCATTACTATCCCTATAATGGGTAAGCTAAAGTACAGAAGTTTATATATCATATCCGAGATGAAGCACTGGGAAGGCGCAGAACTGAGATTTAAACCCAGGCACTTTGACTCCATATTGCAAGCTCTTAACGATTGTATGAATTCTCTATGGTTCATTACTTCACAAACAAACATTTATTTTGCACCTTCTATAAGCCAAGCAATATTTTAGGCCCCGTGGATTCATCACTGAAGAAAATATTAAAAGCCCCTACATTCATAGAGCTTATTTCCTGGTTAATACCAGGGTGGTCAGGTAAGGAAATAAAACTAAGCCAATAAACATATGTATGATATAATATTAAATTGGTAAGTACTGTGGGAAAAAAATTAAACAGAGTTGGAAAATACAGTCGAAAAGGAGCTGATATTTTAGAATTGTGAGGGAAGATACTATTTTTGATATATGAGTTGTTACTCAAACTGTGGATAATATGATAAATTAAGCCCATCAAGAACACTTTTTTTTT
>NW_027786992.1:0-288 GCF_054177405.1 Leptonychotes weddellii | reverse complement strand
TGTTGAGGAGTGTGGGATCGCTGCTTTGTAGAAAAAGAAAAAAAAACTTTCAGAGACATTATCCTTGTGTAATATCTATCTTGTATGTTACACACACACACACACACACAATGGTTTTCAACAACATAAGCACCATAAATATGGCTGCACTATTCAGTTTATATATGTTACTTATATATTTATTTATTTATTTATTATTATTTTTTTAGATCTGTGTTCTTACATTATTTTTTTTTTATTTTTTTTTATTCTTATGTTAATCCCCATACATTACATCATTAGTTTTAG
>NW_027786991.1:0-288 GCF_054177405.1 Leptonychotes weddellii | reverse complement strand
GTAAGAAAAAAGGTTGTACAAATATAATTAATCTTCTGGCTCACAGAGTTTTGGTAATGCAGATTTCGTTTTGACAGCATCAAAGCCAATAGATTGCCACTTTTAATTCATGACTGAAAATGTATTATTCCAGGGTTCTCCAGTTATTAAGGTAATAGGAGTAATTAGCATCTGCGCCATGCTGGCTACACATGGTTTGGACTGTGTGTTTCTGGGTTTGGGTGAATGGGTGGCAACTGATCAAGCCTCCTCCATGAATCCCTGTTCCTTCACCGTTTGGCAACCATG
>NW_027786990.1:0-288 GCF_054177405.1 Leptonychotes weddellii | reverse complement strand
CACTCAAGAAACATCTTAGCCTCAGCCTTAGCAACAATATCCATGACTTCCCAGGCTTTAAGTGGTGATATTTTAAAAACATGTTAAAATAAATATTAGAGCATTACTATATACATATATATTTAAATTTTTTTTTTTTTAATTTACCAGCACTTCTTGGCCACTGGGATGTTTAAAACTCACTCGAGTTTTATTTTTTTATTTATTTTTTTATTTATTTTTTTATTCTTATGTTAATCCCCATACATTACATCATTAGTTCTAGATGAAGTGTTCCATGATTCATTG
>NW_027786989.1:0-288 GCF_054177405.1 Leptonychotes weddellii | reverse complement strand
TGACCAGCCAAGAGGTGACACCAGGTAGGGGCGCCTGGGTGGCTCAGTTGGTTAAGCGACTGCCTTCGGCTCAGGTCATGATCCTGGAATCCCAGGATCAAGTCCCGCATCGGGCTCCCTGCTCGGCAGGGAGTCTGCTTCTCCCTCTGGCCCTCCCCGTTCTTGTGCTCTCTTTCATTCTCTCTCTCAAATAAATAAATAAAATCTTAAAAAAAAAAAAAAAAAAAGAGGTGACACCAGGTACCTGTGTTCTCCACCCAAGAACTGTTTTAATTGATACGTATTTTA
>NW_027786988.1:0-288 GCF_054177405.1 Leptonychotes weddellii | reverse complement strand
ATATGATTTAAGCCTATATGTTATGAATACCATAACAAAAAGTCACTTTCTGTAGAAATCCTCCAGCAACTAACATGAGTTAATGATTCAATGTCTACAACATGTTTTTGCATAATTTCCTATCAGAAAAGAGATTTTTATTTTTTCTTGAAAGTAGCACTTTTTTTAAGTAGACTTCACACACAGTATGGAGCCCAATGCAGGGCTTGAACTCACGACCTTGAGATCGAGACCTGAGCTGAGATCAAGAGTTTGATACATAACCGACTGAGCCATCCAGGCACCCCT
>NW_027786987.1:0-288 GCF_054177405.1 Leptonychotes weddellii | reverse complement strand
GGCAAAGGCAGGATGACTGAGGACAGCACACTGGCCCACTCCCCTACTCCACAAGCCCCCTCTCCTTTCCTCTGGCATCCTAGCCCAGGCCCTTATGCCCAGGAGAGCACAGTGCAGCCTCAAGCAGCAGAACTGGGTCTTAGCCTCCAGGCCATCATTGGGGCATCATCTAGTTTCCCCTGGCTTTGCTGCACAGGAATTGGTGGTAAGTGTCCTTAATGGAGTGACTTCAGAAGAGATAAATAAGATAAAGCTGTCTAGTTATTTCAGTCTGAAAGGTTAAGACAT
>NW_027786986.1:0-288 GCF_054177405.1 Leptonychotes weddellii | reverse complement strand
TTTAACAAAACCGAAAGTGACAACAAAATAATGCAGCACAGGACTTGTGCATCCTTGATGAGGACAGAATCAGGAGCAAGTTATTCAAACAAACCAAATGCAAATTTGTTTTCGCACTTTCCATGTTTACTTGTACTCTTTGCTTCATAAAGCCACTGATAATTGAGGAAACTTTCTGTCAAGTACGGGATTTCTAAACCTTTTTTTAGGATTTTTATTTATTTGAAATAGAGAGTGAGCAGGGGGAGGGGCAGGGGGAGAGGGAGAAGCAGGCTCTCCGCTGAGCAG
>NW_027786985.1:0-288 GCF_054177405.1 Leptonychotes weddellii | reverse complement strand
TGTTTGGTACCCTGACAAGCATGGAGGATCTTTTCATCTTTATTCATTTGCCAAGTGAAAAATTGGATTTTATCAATTTTCATTTACATTTTTTGATTAGCAAAATGACATTTTATGTTTATTAGTCATTTGCATTCCCTATACCTAATCTATTCCTATCCTATATTTTCCATCGACTTGATTTTTTATTGATTTTTATGATCTGTTTATTCATTAAAAATAATACTTTAGTCATTCTTATGGAAAATACTTTCCCATTTGTTTTAAAATTACTGTTATCAGCTTATT
>NW_027786984.1:0-288 GCF_054177405.1 Leptonychotes weddellii | reverse complement strand
TTTGGGAGACTAATGCAACTTTATTTTCCAACCCTTCTCTTGAATTCATTTTATTTCTGCTACAAAAATTGGTCTTTACACATAGCTAATTTTTTTTTGTTGATTCTCTTATCTTTGTTTTTCAAGTCATTAATTTTTGTCTTTAGTATTCTTTCTTTCAACTTCCTTTGGATTTAATGTGTTTTTCTTTTTTATACTTAAGTTGAAAGATTAGTCCATTAATTTTAGCCTCTAAGCACAGTAAAGCTTTAGATCCACATCACAGGATTTAATTGGAGACATTTTCAT
>NW_027786983.1:0-288 GCF_054177405.1 Leptonychotes weddellii | reverse complement strand
TCCTGTGATATCTTTGGGAGGCATGAGATCTAGCTTTCTTTTCCAGCATGTGAAGATGCCTCGGTCCCAGATGGCTTTTGCCACCAGCCAGATGGCCTCTGCATACTGGAAAGATGTGCCACTAGAGCTCCTAGTTCTCTTTTTGTGAAAGCTCAAGTTACCCATGGCTGTTCCTGACCACATTTCTTTTTTTTTTTTTTGTATTTTTATTTATTTATTTATTTATTTTTATTTTATTTTTTTTTATTCTTATGTTAATCCCCATACATTACATCATTAGTTCTAGAT
>NW_027786982.1:0-3368 GCF_054177405.1 Leptonychotes weddellii | reverse complement strand
ACAGACACACACACACAGACCCACACAGAGACATATACACACAGATCCACATAGGCACACACATACACAGACCTCACACAGACCCCCCCCCACACACAAAAAGACAGACACACACACACATATGGACCCACACAGAGACACACACACAGACCCCCCCACACACAGACCCACACAGAGACACACACACACACAAAGACACACACACACACACAGACCCCCATAGACACATAAAAAGACCCATACAGACACACACCCAGACCACCCCCCCCAGACACACATACATACTGATGCATGTACACAGGCACACACACACACACACACACACAGGAAAGACAAAAACACACAAAACAAACACACACACAAATGGCAAGAAGGAGAAGGAGATAAACGATCTCCAGTGTGATCCTCCAACACTCCCTATAGCTCTTGCTCACTCATCCCTCCATAAAAATAATCTCCCCCAATCCATTCTCCGTGCCTCAGCTGCACTCATTTGTCAAAAAGCAAATCTGATCATTTCACCCATCTGCCTAAAGCCCTGCGATGTGTTTCCCATTGCCTGTGGGATAAAAGTTGAAGCCCTTTAAACTGGTCCCCAGTGGGCAAATCTGGGACAATTTGAGTGTTGAAATAAATAATGATAGAGATGGATTGTAACTCATTAAATAAAAAAAAATCAATGAGTCCATAATGCTATTTATAAATTAACTAATAGGGGAAATGGGGAAGCTCTTTCTTACCTTAAACTGACAAATAATAAATATTAAAAGAATAACAGAAAATCACCAGTGGATGCTAAAATTAGTCATGACAGGGTGATAGATAATGGGATACTTACACAGTCTCAAGAATTTCTCCACAGATCACTTATTAATTACAAAGGGGAAAACTATGAAAATTTGAAGATACAGGGGGAGAAAAAAGAAGGTAAACCCCACATTCATCATTTATTATTGACTACTGGCAACATGTTTTCTTTGGTACTTTTGTTGAGGGGGGCAGAGAGAGAGGGAAAGTAAAGGAATGAATTACATCATGTTCCATCCTTCATTGATTGTGTAATTATACAACATTCACCAGCCACCCCACCAACCAACTGCCTTGGGTCAAAATATTAGCTTTTCTTTTTTTTTTTTTTTTGTTTAACTATGGCTGGATAAACCTCCATGGAGTGTTTTTCTCTCTGCATGCCCAGCGAACCCTGGTCTGTTCATTATAAACCAAGAGGGAGCCATGTATCCTGGACGCCCATGTCTCAGCACAGCCCAGCACCAGCACAATCTAAGAGGCCACATCAATCATGTAATAGTCACAGAGAGAGGCCAATTTCTCTCAAGAAGTGAGCTGGAGCCCAATGATTAAGAAATCTGGGGACTCGAGGTTCCTCTCCATCTTTCTTTGGCTCTGTGGATGTGGTACATTATTCTCGGTCTCCATCCCTTGGCTGTACCCTATTTAAAAAGTAAAGGAGGAGAAATCTAATGTTATGCTCCTGTTTATTCCTGCAATCCTTTGACCAAGCAACATCCATTGAGGACCTTGCCCAGGCCGGCCCCTCTGTTGTTGGGCAGGGGTACTGAGCAGAACAGAACACCTTTCCACCGGGGGTTCTGAGCACAGTGGGAGACACAGGAAACAAATAGCAAATTATAACACGGTGCAATGAGTTTCCTAGTAAGAGAATATTCCCCGCAGTCAAGGAGTTGAAAAGTGAATTCTATTCAACCTTGTATCTGGCCTAAACAATGATGAAAAGTCAAAGGAGGAATCCCATAGAATTACAGAGAGCAGGGACAAGAGCTCCAGTCGGCTACGCAAATGGCAACAGAGTGGTCACGGGTCTCCTGGCCTGTGTCCTTGGCAGACATTCTTAGCAATCCTTATTTCCCTTTGAACTCAGATTTCAAAGCCCTCCTTAAGAGTGTGTCTCAAGGGGCACCTGGGTGGCTCAGTTGGTTAAACGACTGCCTTCGGCTCAGGTCATGATCCTGGAGTCCTGGGATCAAGTCCCGCATCAGGTTCCCTGCTCAGCGGGGAGTCTGCTTCTCCCTCTGACCCTCCTCCCTCTCATGCTCTCTCTCATTCTCTCTCTCTCAAATAAATAAAATCTTTAAAAAAAAAAAAAAAAGAGTGTGTCTCAAAATCCTGGAGCCACAGCATGTGGGAGAGAACAGGTTTTCGAAGCAGTCAAATCTGGGTTAAAACTCAGATTCTGCAATTACAGGATGCATAGCCTCGGGCAAGATGATCCACCTCTCCTTCCTCCCCGAATCCCTCCCTGACAGAGCTCACATGATCATTAAGTGAAATAAGGTGGGTAAAATTTTACTTCAGACACCGCTGGTGGGGAGGCAAAATTACACAGCCACTTTGGAAGACAGGCAGTTTCTCTGAAAGTTAAATGTTAGTTTGCCATATGTCCTGGTAATTCTGCTTCCAAGTATCTACTCAAGGGAAATGAGAACATACATCCGCATAAAAACCTGTACGTGAATGTCTGTAGCAGCATGATTCACACAGCCAGAAAATGGAAAGAACCCAAGTGTCCATCACCTATTGACTTGGTAAATAAGACATGGTCTACCCATATAATGGAGTATTCTTCAGAAACAAAAAGGAACAAAATATGAACCTCAGAATCATCATGTTAAGTTAAAGAAAAAAGCTGGAATCAAAATACCTCATATCGTGTGGTCCCATGTATGTAAAAGGCAAGGAAAGGCAAATTAGAGACAAAAAGAATTGATTACTGGTTGCCCCGGGGCTGGTGTTGGGAACGATGATGAACTGAGAATGGGCTTCAAGGAGGTTTTTTTTCTCTTTAGGGTGATGGAAATGTTATAAACCCGTATTGTGGCGATAGCTACACTACTCTGTGATTTTACCAAGTATCGCTGGACAGTTAAACGTAAGTGAAGTTTACATTATGCAGGTAATAGCCCAATGAAGCTGTCAACAAAGACTTATAAAGTCTTAGCATCGGAACCTGGACTTGCAGAACTCGTACAAAATTGTTATTCCAACGCCCTTGTTTCAGCAAGTACGGAGACAGGGAGATAGTTCTTTTTTTTTTTTTTTTTTAAAGATTTTATTTATTTATTCATGAGAGATGGAGAGAGAGAGAGAGGCAGAGGGAGAAGCAGGCTCCCCGCGGAACAAGGAGCCCGACGCGGGACTCGATCCCAGGACCCTGGGATCATGACCTGAGCTGAAGGCAGACGCTTAACCGACTGAGCCACCCAGGCGTCCCTAAGTACGCCGAGTGTTTTTATCACTGTATTTGGTTTGTCCTTTTTGGACGTAAAGGCTCTGTTTTAGAATTTTGCTTGAGACCTAATTTACCACGTAATGATGTCCTCTCACACACA
>NW_027786981.1:0-288 GCF_054177405.1 Leptonychotes weddellii | reverse complement strand
GGTGAGGTACTGCTCGGTGCCATGTCCGCCTCTGGGGATCCAGACCGGGCCCCAGGTGGCCAGGATAGCCCCGTGGGTGCGGCGGGGGCGTGGGCCCCGGAGGCCGGAGGCGGCAACGGGGTGGCCCTCGAGTCCGGGCCCCCTGGAATAGAGGTGGCCCTCGAGTCCGGGAGCCCCGGAATGGAGGTGGCCCTCGAGTTTGGGCCCCCCCAAATGGAGGTGGCCGTCGAGTCCGGGCTCCCCTGGATTGAGGTGGTCGGAATGGCGGGGCCCGTGGGAGGCCTTGGG
>NW_027786980.1:0-288 GCF_054177405.1 Leptonychotes weddellii | reverse complement strand
CCCGGCGCACTGAGCCTGCTTTCGGAGAGGGTGCCGAGGGCCACACACATGTGACCACCAGCCAGTCTCCCCACACGCTGCAGCCAGCAACTTCTCGCCCCGGAACATCTCCAAAGGCACGTTGTTTGGCAATGCAGAGCTTTATTTGGAGCGTCTTCAGTGTGCACGTAGGTGGTGGGACAGTCAGCCTTTCCATGTGTGGCTGGTCCAGGCGTCCACGCTGACCTGTCCCCAGCACAGCCATGAGGATGCCGACTCCTCTGTGTCCAGTGGACTCCTCTGCATCCT
>NW_027786979.1:0-288 GCF_054177405.1 Leptonychotes weddellii | reverse complement strand
GATGCTTCTGTTGTCTTTCCAGATTGTACATTTTCTCACCTTTTAGCATGCCTTGTGTTTGTTTGTTTGTTTTTTTATTGAAAGCCAGACATGACCTACTGTGTAGTAGGAACTGGAAGTAAAGAGACCTTTCATGGGAGATCTAGGCTGTGTTTAATACTTGTTTAGCTGACCTCAACTCTATGGTAAACTAATCTTCAACAAAGCAGGAAAGAATGTCCAGTGGAACAAAGACAGTCTCTTCAACAAATGGTGTTGGGAAAATTGGATAGCCACATGCACAAGAAT
>NW_027786978.1:0-288 GCF_054177405.1 Leptonychotes weddellii | reverse complement strand
TTTCCGTTTCTTTATGAAGGTAACCTGAGCTTAAGGTAAAAAGCAGTTGGCTGATCTAGGACTGAATTACTCCCCAAAATTCTGGTTTAAGGTATCAAGAGAGAGGGGATTGATGTCTGAGCTCCTCTGAATGTCTTCCATCTCTCCTCTAAAACCACCCAAAACATCTGCATTCAAGAGAGTCTGGGGGAGAGGGGGGCGGAGCAAGATGGCGGAGGAGTAGGAGACCTGGATTTCGTCTCCTCTCAGGAATTCAGCTGGATAGGGATCAAACCATTCTGAACACCT
>NW_027786977.1:0-288 GCF_054177405.1 Leptonychotes weddellii | reverse complement strand
GAACAGAACCAAGAGCCCAGAAGTAACCCCACACAAGTATGACCAACTGATTTTTGACAAAGGTACAAAAGCATCTGTACCTCAAATGAAGGAAAGGGAAGTCTTTTCAGCAAATAGGGTTGTAGCAACTGCGTATCAACAGGTAAAACAAAAGAACTTCAACTTATACCTCAGTTTATATAAAAATTAACTCAATAGGGATCATAGATTTTTTATTTTATTTATTTATTTATTTATTTATTTATTTAAGGTTTTATTTATTTATTTATTTGAGAGAGAGAGAGAGAG
>NW_027786976.1:0-288 GCF_054177405.1 Leptonychotes weddellii | reverse complement strand
GCGATCCTCCTTCTGGGTATGTCCCCAGGAGAACAGAAAGCAGGGTCCTTCCGGAAAGATCCGCACACGTGTGTTCATAGCAGTATCATTTACATTTTTTTTTTTTTAAAGATTTTATTTATTTATTTGAGAGAGCGAGAATGAGAGAGAGTACATGAGAGGGGGGAGGGTCAGAGGGAGAAGCAGGCTCCTCGCTGAGTAGGGAGCCCGATGCGGGACTCGATCCCGGGACTCCAGGATCATGACCTGAGCCGAAGGCAGTTGCTTAACCAACTGAGCCACCCAGGC
>NW_027786975.1:0-288 GCF_054177405.1 Leptonychotes weddellii | reverse complement strand
TTATAAAATACACCAAAAACGTGCACTTAGACGTAAACGTTTATGTTAAAAAATCCACATTATTATAATGCTTTCTTTCCACACCCCCCTGGGTCGTCTTGCTCACCCACTTTTGAGTCCGTGGCATATAGACTGTCCAGCAGCTTGGACCTTTGTCCTTCTGTTAGCTGTCATGATTTCAGGTGGCTGAGCTCTCCCCGGGATGGGGAGAGGCCGCTGTGGGAACTTGAGGCTTATTAAAAGCCCAGTGATAAGCAATCATGTTCATTTATGCCCGTCAGTATTCAT
>NW_027786974.1:0-288 GCF_054177405.1 Leptonychotes weddellii | reverse complement strand
GGGTGGCTCAGTTGGTTAAGCGACTGCCTTCGGCTCAGGTCATGATCCTGGAGTCCCTGGATCGAGTCCCGCATCGGGCTCCCTGCTCGGCAGGGAGTCTGCTTCTCCCTCTGACCCTCCCAACCCTCCCCCCTCTCATGTGCTCTCTCTCTCAGTCTCTCTCTCTCAAATAAATAAATAAAATCTTTAAAAAAAAAAATCTTAAAAAAAAAATTCTTGCTTCAGCTGATTTTTTGCACTCATTTTATGTCTTTATGATCAGCAGGTGAAATGTTTCAGATGCTGGCT
>NW_027786973.1:0-288 GCF_054177405.1 Leptonychotes weddellii | reverse complement strand
GAGACAGAAGATGGAAAGAGAAAGTGACATGACCCGAGTCTGGGCAGCCTGAGAAAGCCCCATTTGACACATGGTAAGGTTGAAATCACGCCCTGTGGGACACACATACCCCTCTCATCTCAATGTGGGTTTGTAATAAAGAATTCTCCCGAAGCTAGAACGCACTTCCGTGGGGAGAGGGTGGACGATACCATCACAGCACCTCTGTTCTGGGACAGTGATGGAAACTTAATTTTCCCTGCCCTCCCTAGAACTCCTCAGGGTTCTTTTTTCCCCCTCCCTTAAAAT
>NW_027786972.1:0-288 GCF_054177405.1 Leptonychotes weddellii | reverse complement strand
TTGAATTAAAAACCCTGATCCAGGTATATGCTGTTTCAAAGAAAATCACTTCAAGTATAACAATATAGGGAGGCTAAAAGTAATAGGACAGGATAGAAAAAGATATGTCATGCAAACATTAACCAAGGAAAGCAGGATTGACTATATTAATATTAGATAAAGTATACTTCAGAACAAAAAGTAAAATTGCTAGAGATGGGGGATATTACACAATGATAAAAGGACCAATCCATCAAGAAAACATAGCAATCCTAATGTTTAACACCAAATAATAAAGCCACACGATAT
>NW_027786971.1:0-3368 GCF_054177405.1 Leptonychotes weddellii | reverse complement strand
CCATCCATCAAAGTTTTAATTTCAGATATCTTTTCACTAATATTTCTATTTTGTTCTTTATATATTTTATTCCTTTGCTGAGACTTTATATATATTTGATGAACCTTTCTACTTTCTTTCATTTGTTTTAAGTGTGTTCATAATTCTTATTGCAGATTTTATGATGGTTGCTTTAAATGTTTGAGGTAATTCTAATATTTCTGTCATTTTTGTATTGGTATTTATTAATTGTCATTTTTTCATTCCATTTAAGGTCATCCTACTCTTGCTCTAATGAGTAATTTTCTATTGAGACCCACACATTTTAGTGTTGTTATGAAACTAGAGATCTTATTTATTTATTTATTTATTTTTAAGATTTTATTTATTTACTTAGAGAGAGAGAGACAGCATGAGAGGGGAGAGGGTCAGAGGGAGAAGCAGCCTCCCCACTGAGCCGAAGGCAGTCTGGGACTCGACGTGGGACTCGATCCCAGGACTCCGGGATCATGACCTGAGCCGAAGGCAGTCGCTTAGCCAACTGAACCACCAAAGCGCCCTATAGATCTTACTTAGTCTTTTGTTTTAACTGGCTTTCCCTGACACCATTCTAGCAGGGGATGGGAAGGTGGAGATGGAGCAGTGCCTGAATACCAAAAGGTAGAGGAAGAAGTTTGGGTTTCCTAATCAGTCTTCTTTGATATCTAATGGTAGGAGGCTTGTCAGTTACCCAGTGAAGGGTGGGGTGTATTCATCCTGCTTCCTACATGCCTCTTCTGGTCCACTGGGGAGTGAGGTGGCCTCTTTGCTGTTAGGCGGTAGTGAAAGTCCTGATTCTCCACTTCGGCCTCCTTTCACAACACCCTGTTAGGAAAGGGGTGGGCACATCATCCATGTCCAGTGGGGATGAAACTTCTAGCTATGTGGTTTCTTGTTACGGCTTAATGAGTGTGGAATTCCAAGTTCCTAACTTGGCTTTGTCGACATGAGTGGAGTTGAGGTTCCAGCTTTTCTGTGGTTGGTTGGAGTAGCGATTATTTTCTAAATTTTCTGTCTTGCTATGATGCCTGCCACCTGATGCTTTGGAAAGAGAGCAGGACTTGGGGTTGGGTCTTGGGTTTTGTTTTGTTTTGTTTTGTTTTTTTTGTCTGTTTCCACTTGCCTTTTCTAAGTTGCTGACTTTTTTCATTCCAAATCTGGGAATATGAGGCAAAAAACAACAAAGAAACAAAAATCTAGTTGCTTACCACCGCATTGTTCCTTGGGTCTTGAGGTCCTGTGCCAATCTCTTCTACTCATCATCTTTCAGTCTTCTTAAGTTCATTTAATATATAATGTTATAGCTAGCAGGAGGACTAGAGAAAGTATATTGACTCATATTCCCTGAGGGATAAGTCTCCAGTATGTATTACTTTTCAGGTCAATGGTTTCAAAAAACGAATTTGCATATTCTTATTATGGTAAAATGTATATAACATACAATTTATCATTTTAACCATTCTAAGTGTATCATTCATTGGCAATAAATATATTTACACCGTTGTATAATCATCGTCACTGTCTATTTCCAGAACACTTTATCATCCCAATTATAAACTCTGTACCCTCTGAATAACAACCTCCAGTTCTTGGCAACCTCTTACAATTTCTGTCTCTATGAATTTGACTACCCTAGTTAACTCACATAAGTGGAATCTTACAGTATTTGTATTTTTGTATCTCAATTATTTAACTTAGCATAATGCTTTCAAGGTTTAGCCATGTTGTAGTATCTGTCAGTACTTCATTTATTTTTATGACTTAAGAACATTCCATGTATGTATATGTAATATTTCATCTATCCATTCATCCACTGATGGATACTTGGGTTGTTTTCACCTTTTGGGTATCATAATGATGCTATGAACATCGATGTGCAAGTAGCTGCTTGAGTCTCTGTTTCCAATTCTTTTGGGTGAGTAAGTGAGATTGCTGATCTCATAACATATGATAATGTTATATTTAAGTTTTTGAGAAAAAGCCAAAGTGTTTTCCACAGTAGTTGCACCATTTTATATTCCCATAGGAGTGCACAAGGGTTTCAATTTCTCCACATCTTAGCAAGTACTTATGTATGCGTTTTTAATTTTTATATAATAATTATTCTAACTGATGTGAAGAATATCTCATTGTGCTTCTAGTTACCATTAATTAGTAATGATTAGTGATGCTGAGCATCTTTTCATGTGTTTATTGGTCAATTATATATTTTTGGAGAAAATTTGTTATGGGTTGAATTGTAAACTCCAAGAAAGATATATTGAAGTCCTGACACGCAATACATCAGAATGTGACCTTATTTGGAAATAGGGTCTTTGCAGAAGTAATCAAATTAAAGGGAGTTCATTAGGGTAGGCCCTAATCCAATATGACTTACATCTTTAATAGAGGGAGAATTTAGACACAGAGACAGACACACACTGAGAGAAGATTATGTGAAGATGCAGAAGGAGAAGACAGCCATGTGACTGGAATAATGTAACTACAAGCCAAGGAATGATGATGATTGCCAGCAAACAGCAGAAGCTAGAAATGACAAGGAAAGATTTTCCCCTTGAGCCTTCAGAGAGAGCATGGCCCTGATGACATGTTGATTTGGGACTTCTAATGTCTAGAACTTCTAGGAAATTTCTGTTGTTTTAAGCCACTTTGTTATTTTGGTATGTTGCTATAGCATCCTTAGGAAACTAATATAGATTTTGGTACAAAGAGTGATTCTAGAGGAATATAATCTTGAGGATGAGTTTTCTAAATTGATTCTGTGGTTTCTGGAGTTGATTCTCTGATCTGCTTACATGTAAAGGGAGTGATAACTCTATTTCCAGTAGTAAAGAAAACATGAATATGTGGCAGTAGAAGTATGCAAATTATCACCATTAAATACCCCTACTTACATAATTGACAAGGTTCTGAACAACCACACATTTGATACTTTAGCCCATTTTTTGTGAAACTCATGAGTATAATGAAGAAAAGGATGAGTGCAGGGATACAAATTCCTGGCTCAAGTGCTACATAAGTGACCTAAAAGCTTCTATGTTTGCCCTGAAAGAAACCTCTATATCCTGTAGCCATAAAGCTGAGATTTTTAAAAATCTCCAGAGTCTCATCCTGTAAGTGGCAGAATTAAAATGGAAACAGAATTCCCAAACTCTTAGGATGTCCACTGTTGAAATGAGGGCTTTGATTGGGAAGGAATGGGATCCTCATAATTGGAATGTGCACATATAGGCAGATCCTGTTGCAGCTGGGGCATTGATCCTCTAAATTCTGTTGTTTTCTTGTCATTAGAAGCAACCATTACATTCCTAAGGAAGTTATCCCTTCTTCGTTTGCAGAGACAATAATAT
>NW_027786970.1:0-288 GCF_054177405.1 Leptonychotes weddellii | reverse complement strand
GAGCCCAGAGCAAGGCTGGTCAGGGGGCAGGGGCAGAGGACATGAGGCAGAGGAGGGGTAAAGAGCCAGGAGACCAAGGCGGCCCACTCCCTCTGACACTTTGAGTAATGTAAAGGACATTCAAACTGGGCCCTCAGAGGAGAGGAATGTGTTCAGCTCCCAGATACCATCCACTAACTTTGGTTAACTTTTTCACAATCCTATATTACAATTACTGGTAAGGAGTGTGAGCACCTCCCTGCCTGTCCCATACTCCCTGAGGGCTGGAAAGCGAAGTGCCACCCAGGT
>NW_027786969.1:0-288 GCF_054177405.1 Leptonychotes weddellii | reverse complement strand
TGGGTGGCTCAGTTGGTTAAGCGACTGCCTTCGGCTCAGGTCATGATCCTGGAGTCCCTGGATCGAGTCCCGCATCGGGCTCCCTGCTCGGCAGGGAGTCTGCTTCTCCCTCTCCCACTCCCCCTGCTTGTGTTCCCTCTCTCACTGTGTCTTTCTCTGTCAAATAAATAAATAAAATCTTTAAAAAAAAAAAAAAAAAGCTCTAAATTCAGGGACCATAGGAAGCAATTATTTAAATCATGTTATTTTAATATTTTCCTTCTTAGAGCTATCCCCTAGTATCTTGTT
>NW_027786968.1:0-288 GCF_054177405.1 Leptonychotes weddellii | reverse complement strand
GCCTGCTTCTGCCTCTGACCCTCCCCCCTCTCATGTGCTCTCTCTCTCTCATTCTCTCTGTCTCAAATAAATAAATAAATAAAATCTTTAAAAAAAAAAAATAAAATAAAAGGATGGATTGATATGAAATGGTATCTAAAATAGATTAAATGTAAAAAGCCAGTTGTTCAGTGTACTATATAATATTTACCCATTAATTAAGTATAGAACATACACATACACACTTTTATACACATATATATGCATATGTATGTTTTACACACACACGCATATCCATGTTTATGAGGG
>NW_027786967.1:0-288 GCF_054177405.1 Leptonychotes weddellii | reverse complement strand
TTTTTTTTAAAGATCTTATTTATTTGACAGAGACAGCAAGAGAGGGAACACATGCAGGGGGTGTGGGAGTGGGAGAGGGAGAAGCAGGTTTCCCACTGAGCAGGGAGCCCGATGCAGGGCTCAATCCCAGGACCCTGGGATCATGACCTGAGCCGAAGGCAGACGCTTAACGACTGAGCCACCCAGGCGCCCCTAGCCTGTAGTTTTCTGTTTTCATACTGTCTTTGTCTAGTTTTGCTATCAGGGTAACACTGGCCTAATAAAATGAGTTGAGAAGTGTTCCTTCCT
>NW_027786966.1:0-288 GCF_054177405.1 Leptonychotes weddellii | reverse complement strand
TGGCAGAAGGCTCTTCTCGATCTCCCACCTGCAGGATGCTCTGCTGAAACAGAGGAGGGACCCCTCCCTCTGCCAGCATGCTGCTCCTGTAAGCATCTAAACTCTATAGCACCCATGTCTCCTTTCCTAGGCCAGCACTGGTAGTAAATACTTGGGTAAGAACACCACCCCAGCCATCAGAGGTCCTAGAGAACATGGTAGGGATGCTGCAACGTTGGACTTCAAAGCCTGGCCACAGATTAGCAGACTGTCTCTGGAATGAGGTGAGAGAAACTTGCTTCAAACCAT
>NW_027786965.1:0-288 GCF_054177405.1 Leptonychotes weddellii | reverse complement strand
CTGGCCTCATAGAATGAGTTTGGAAGTTTTCCTTCTGTTTCTATTTTTTGAAACAGCTTCAGTAGAATAGGTATTATTTCGTCTTTGAGTGTTTGGTAGAATTCCCCAGGGAATCCATCAGGCCCTGGACTCTTGTTTTTTGGGAGGTTTTTGATCACTGCTTCAATCTCGTTACTGGTTATTGGCCTATTCAGGTTGTTAATTTCTTCCTGTTTCAGTCTTGGCAGCTGATAGGTTTCCAGGAAGGCCTCCATTTCATCCAGCTCAGTTTATTGGCATATAGTTGTT
>NW_027786964.1:0-288 GCF_054177405.1 Leptonychotes weddellii | reverse complement strand
TGGCCCCACTGCTCATGCCCTCTTCATCTCTGGGTTGGCCCCCTTGAAATCACTGCCTGGCTGGCCTGTCCACCTTCTTGCCTCCACTCCCTCCTGCTTCAGCCCTGCACTAGCCAGTCTAGAACCCAGGGAGGTCTCCCTTATTCTCTCTAACCAAAGGAGACGGATCAGCCATGTCAGGTGTTGGTAGAAGAGCATTCCCCTGGAATGTCAGCCCATGAGGGTAGGGAATTTTGTCTGTTTGTTCACTGCTCTATTCCCTGGGCCAAGAACAGTGCCTGACATATA
>NW_027786963.1:0-288 GCF_054177405.1 Leptonychotes weddellii | reverse complement strand
GTGGAGGAAAGTGAATTAGAAAACTCACATTCCAACCCCACCCGCCTCTCAGGCTTCCCTGCACTTCCTTCTGGGGACAGCCTAGGGGAAGATGCTGCTTGGACTCCCCCGTGACACCAGACTTTGCTGGGAAATGAACACTGGGTTTAACAAGAAGCTCTAACTAACCCCCACCAGGTCGACGTTAGTGCAATACGGTAATACGGTCAGTCTTATTCTAAAAGGGTTTTACTGGGGCGCCTGGGGGGCTGAGTCAGTAAGTGTCCCAACTCTTGATTTCAGCTCAGG
>NW_027786962.1:0-288 GCF_054177405.1 Leptonychotes weddellii | reverse complement strand
TTTTTTTTTTAAAGATTTTATTTATTTATTTGACAGAGAGAGACACAGCGAGAGAGGGAACAGAAGCAGGGGGAGTGGGAGAGGGAGAAGCAGGCTCCCCGCAGAGCAGGGAGCCCGATGCGGGACTCGATCCCAGGACCCTGGGATCATGACCTGAGCTGAAGGCAGTCGCTTAACCAACTGAGCCACCCAGGCGCCCGCCCTTGATATCTTGACTGCAGTTAAAGGGGCCCAGAATTATATGACTGTGTTCTGAGGGGACCCAATGGCTATGCGGCTCTAACTTGC
>NW_027786961.1:0-288 GCF_054177405.1 Leptonychotes weddellii | reverse complement strand
TTTATTTATTTATTTATTTATTTATGAGAGAGCATGCGTGCAAGCAGGGGAGGGGCAGAGGGAGAGAGAGAATCTGAAGCAGGCTCCACGCTGAGCACAGAGGCCCCCGCAGGGATGGATCTCAGGACCCCGAGATCATGACCTGAACCGAAATTAAGAGTCAGACGCTCAATGACTGAGCCCCCAGGCACCGCAGGATCATCCTGCTCCCGTGTACCTGGCCGCTCCGTGGGCTGCAAACCCCTACAGTGCTTCTGGAGCTGGTCCCCAGCTCTATCTCCCACGCGC
>NW_027786960.1:0-3368 GCF_054177405.1 Leptonychotes weddellii | reverse complement strand
GCAGAGCAGGGAGCCCAATGAGGGGCTCGATCCCAGGACTCTGGGATCATGATCTGAGCCGAAGGCAGACGCTTAACGACTGAGCCACCCAAGCGTCCCTTAACATTGATGGTTTCTATCTTCAAAGCCCTAAGTATTCATTCAACAAATTTAACATGTATTGAGTACTTGCTACCCACAAAGCACTGTGCTAAACACTCTATTATAGGTATAATGTCTTATGTTTAATGCTCACATCAAACCTATGAGGCAGTAACTATTATTACCCTTACTTTATAGATAAAAAAGATGAAGGTTGAGAGATGTGAAGGTCATATAGTTAGGAAGAGGCTTCAAAGCCAGGACTATGCTCTAATGCTATAAAGAGTCTAGTCAGCATTCTTTCTGTGTGTGACAAAAAGAAATAAAGTTAAGAAGGCACCATAACTTGGAGTTTCTGCTTCAGATACAGCCAGAGGTGCAAGCCCCAAAGCAGTTAGGAGCAGGGACAGCTCATACAATTTCTTCACGTTGCCCTTGGTCACCACCCAGGCTCTATTTCCCGAGGTGCCACCCAAGAATTAGGTTTTGAGTGTTTTAAGTACTTCTCCCCTTGAAGAATTAGGTTAGTGTGGAACGTCACACTTGGCAGCTGTTGAAAACCACATCAAGACGAGAGGATTTGAAGGGATACGTAGCTGACAAAAGCACATTAAGAATCTCACACCATGGCACTATTTTCATGACCTTGATCATTCATTACACCAGACCTAAAGAAAGAGAAGCCAAATCCTTGCCAAGAAGTTGCCTTTACAAAGTTCTGAGACATTCAACACCACCAGACTATTATAAAACCTACAAGGCCACGGGGCGCCTGGGTGGCTCAGTTGGTTAGGCGACTGCCTTCGGCTCAGGTCATGATCCTGGAGTCCCGGGATCGAGTCCCGCATCGGGCTCCCTGCTCAGCAGGGGGTCTGCTTCTCCCTCTGACCCTCCTCCCTCTCGGGCTGTCTCTCATTCTCTCTCAAATAAATAAATAAAATCTTTAAAAAAAAAAACCTACAAGGCCTAAGGGCAGGTAATGAGGCATGGTTATCTTAATCATCCTGGTATCATCACCCCTCCCTACCTAGCACACAGTATTCGATTCATCAACCAGAATTTACTGAGGGCCTACTATTCGCCTGGCTCTGTGCCATGTGGTGGAAATATTCTGATCCTCCTGTTTTAGCGTGATGAAGTGCTGAATACCCTCTATTGAACAAATTCGCTGGGTGCTCTAGACAATCTGGATGCCCCTGACGTTTTAGGTCAGATAAGTCTTTGCTGGGGGGGCCGGGGGGGGGCGCTGTCCTGCACATAGTTGGATGTTTCACAGCAGCCCTGACTTCTACCCACTAGATACCAGGAGCAATCCCCGAGTTGTGGCAACCGAAAATGTCTCCTGACACTGTCCTATATCCCGTGCGGGCTGGGAAACTCCAGCCTAGCGCCTTCACAAGAGCTGCCTGTCCCCTCAACCCTAAGTCTCTATTCATCCCGTAACCCTCAGCCCCAACTTCCCTTCCTCAGGGAGGGCTCCTTGCCCTCTCGGACTACACCGGCTCCTTCTGCCTAGTGCTGTGCACTTCTCCAGCCCACACCACGGAGTGCTAACCGAGTCGTCACCCGCTTCACGTCTACTCTTCTCCCGGGACCGTCTGCTCCGCTAAGGCGAGCAACGTGCTTCCCGCCGTCCCCTCCCCCGGCGACTGGCAGAGGGCCTACCCTTTACAAAGGTAACGCAACTACTGTGGAGTGAACGATGGAGAAAGCCACGCGAAGAGGGCGGGAAGGCGAACGAGTCGCGAGGGGGCGTGTGCGGGGCATTATTTTAGGAAGCCCAGCGGGTGAGAAACCCAGAGGGGATGGCTTAACAGCCCCGCGCATGCGCTTCATCTTCCCGCGGCCCCCGTAGAAGGTAGGTCAGGAGTGTCTGGGGCTCCTCTGGGGCTCTTCCGGGGCTCCCCGAGGTGAAGCGGAGTCTCCTAGCCCGACAAGGGCTCCCGAGGGGAGGAGGACTTACATAGGGCCGAAAGCGGGCAGCGAAATCCCTCACACAGGGACGCCGACTGCGGCCACCACGTCAGCCCCGGGCGGCGGTTCACTCCCTCAGCTCGCCTAACGGCCGTTACACGCCCGCCAGGCCGCGCGCCTCAGAGCGCGCGCCGCCCCGACCCCGCCCCTTTCTGCCCGCCTGCGGCCAATCAGGAGTCGGGCCGTGCCCGTGTCCCGCCCCGCACGCTGCGCTCGGCGCCGGGAGCGGACGGATCTCTCTGCGCATGACCCCGCCGCCCCTCAGAGCCTTCTCTTGAGCCCCTAGTCAGGTCTTGCCTGTGGGCGGAGCCCTCATCCCCAGGGTCTGGGGTGGCTTGCTGGACTTGGCGGTTCGAGGAGCTGGAGGCCAGGGAAAATCATCCGGGAGCTCCCACATACACACCTGCCCCACCCTTCTCCCATTCCCCACGGCCTAGTAGTACTTTCACCTGAAATGAAGCAGGGGGTCACGTTGTGGTCCCGAGTTAGGGTGTGGCCTGGGTCACTGCCCTGTCAGGGTTAGGACTGTCTGTGACTGGGGTCAGGGCTTGGGCTGGGTTAGGGTCAGTGGTCAGACTGTGACCAGGACTCAGGTTGAAGGGTAACAGATCGATCTTGCCTCCCTACCGAACCTCGGTCCCCAGGAAAAGAACTAAGTTCATTTGCATTAATATATACTTAAGAATCAGACTGGGGAATTGTTAAAAGGAGGAACAAAGTCATCAGCCAAAGGATAGTGAAAAATTCCAGGCTTCTGGAAACCTGACTTGGGAGGGAGAGGCATAAAAAGTTGTGTGATTTCTTAACTTTGAAGAACCAGACTTAGAGTTAATTACTGGATGAAATTCACTCTGGAGTTAGGACTCTGGGGATGTGCTCCAAAGTTCTATTCCGCCCCACGCTCCCGCCCCCAGCTTCATATAACATTTTAAGGTAAGCATATAGCGGCATAAAATAGGTTTAATGGATAATGAATCTGGGTATGATGTGAAAAATGCATTTAGGGGGTATCTTCTGAAATTAGGACCAAATGCTTTTGTTAAGACATAAATGGTAAGGATAGGCATCTAAATGAATAAATTTGTGGACTAGTGGGTAGGAAGTAGACTGATGGGTGGTGGAAACATCTACTTGATTGCTTTTATTTCTTTTGTGAAAAACATCTGTGAAGAGGGAGGAAACGGGCATGTAGAGGACTGAGACGAAATGGGAGGATTTGAAGAGCTGATGCAAAGAATGGAAGACAATAGTGGTAGTGCTAAGATTTAAATTTACAAATGACAAATAGTGCATTTGTACAGTTTTCTCCAATG
>NW_027786959.1:0-288 GCF_054177405.1 Leptonychotes weddellii | reverse complement strand
GACTGTGTGCCCCTCCCTTACCCTTTTTCTTTTCTTTCCACTTAGCACACCTCTCCTTGGCTTATGGGACCTTTCTTTCTTACTGATGAGGCCGAGTGAGGTGTAAAGAGCTGAAGGCTGGAAATGTCCACAATAACCAAACTGTGGAAAGAGCCAAGATGTCCATCGACAGATGAATGGATAAAGAAGATGTGGTATATGGATACAATGGAATATTATGCAGCCATCCAAAGGAATGAAATCTTGCCATTTGCAACAATGTGGATGGAACTGGAGGGTGTTATGCTG
>NW_027786958.1:0-288 GCF_054177405.1 Leptonychotes weddellii | reverse complement strand
GCCCCAGTTCAATATTTTTTAATGATATGTATAAACACAGATTATTAGAAGCCTCAGTGTATTAGTGTATTCTTGGATAATTTTAAGATTTATTTATTTATTTTAGAGAGAGAGAGAGAGCAGGGGGAGGGACAGAGGGAGAGGGAGAGAGAGTCTTTTATTTTTTTTAATTAACATATAATGTATTATTTGTTTCAGGGGTACAGGTCTGTGATTCATCAGTCTTACACAACACCCAGTGCTCACCACAACACATACCCTCCCCAGTGTCCATCACCCAGCCACTGC
>NW_027786957.1:0-288 GCF_054177405.1 Leptonychotes weddellii | reverse complement strand
GTTCCCGTCAAGGTCGTGGGCATTCAGGAGGACGGCTCCGTGGTGGACGTGTTGGAGGCTGTGGAGTGCAGGTCTGCGGATGAAGATGTCGTGAAGGTACAAGGGGCCTTACCGCCAATCCTGCCAGGGGTCCGGTCCTCTGGGGGGCCGTCCCTCTGTCCCAGGGTCTTGTGGGGCTGGAGCCAGGGTGACCACACTGAGGAGTGGGGGACTGACCCCTCCAGAGGAGACCTGTTTCCCTCCCCGGAGTGGGGAACCCTGGTGTCTTAAGCAGAAATAATTTTCTTC
>NW_027786956.1:0-288 GCF_054177405.1 Leptonychotes weddellii | reverse complement strand
TTGAACCAGGTCTGTCTGTACTATTTCCACTACATAATGCTTTCCAGCATCTTGTGGGGCAGCTGCCTGAATAGTGCCCTGCAAGAAATCAACTAAAAACCTCCTTTCAATTCAGAACGCTATTTGTAGATCTGAAATAATATGGATGTTGTTTATCTCAATGTAAACAAAGTATTTTATCCAGTCGCACAACAAATGTTTGCATGCAGCTGTGTTGCTTTACTTTTTGTTTTTCTGATGTCTGTACCATTTTTTCTTCTGAATGCCAGAATTAAATTTTAGAACTAT
>NW_027786955.1:0-288 GCF_054177405.1 Leptonychotes weddellii | reverse complement strand
AGATTTTTATTTATTTATTTGACAGAGAGAGACACAGCGAGAGAGAGGGAACACAAACGGGGAGTGGGAGAGGGAGAAACAAGCTTCCCGCGGAGCAGGGAGCCTGATGCGGGGCTCGATCCCAGGACCCTGGGATCATGACCTGAGCCGAAGGCAGATGCTTAATGACTGAGCCACTCAGGCACCCCAAAAAAGTATACTTTCAAAAGGAAAACATTCCCCTCAAATTAGAACATGGATCATGCAGGATGACCCTTAACTGAATATCTGACTTCCCCTTCTCCCATT
>NW_027786954.1:0-288 GCF_054177405.1 Leptonychotes weddellii | reverse complement strand
TTTTTTTTTTTTTTTAAAGATTTTATTTATTTATTCATGAGAGACAGAGAGAGAGAGGCAGAGGGAGAAGCAGGCTCCCAAGGAGCAGGGAGCCCGATGCGGGACTCGATCCCAGGACCCTGGGATCATGACCTGAGCCGAAGGCAGACGCTTAACCATCTGAGCCACCCAGGCGCCCAACTCCAAAATCTTCTTTCCCCCGTCCCATCTCCAATGGCCTTCTTCCCCCAGACGCCGCCACACTTTCGCATGGGAGTGTCTGTTTCAGAAACACACATGTACGTGAAG
>NW_027786953.1:0-288 GCF_054177405.1 Leptonychotes weddellii | reverse complement strand
TGAACCCCCCCAAAGGCAATGTCTGAAAGGGAAAGCAGTTTAGCTGTGGCCAAGGGTTAGGAACGGAAGGTAGGACACAACGATGAAGGGGACGCCCAGGGAGCTCCTTTGTGGTGATGGAACCCTCTGTACCTCGATTGTGGTGACAGGCAAATCTATGCATGTGATGACAGTACACAAAACCACACACACACACACAGAGATGAATAGCCCATGTCAACACTGGTGAGATGTGAACAACGTCTGTGGGATTGTACCAATATCAACTTCTTGGTTTTAATATTACCC
>NW_027786952.1:0-288 GCF_054177405.1 Leptonychotes weddellii | reverse complement strand
GATTGCTGGGTGAGAGTACGAGGTCAGCCATGGGTTGCAGCGGGCAGTATCTCTATCTACAGCTAACTATATCCATATCATTTGTTCTCTATTGGTCAGACATCAAATGTGGTTTTCTGTGAACAGATTCACCTGCTTCTACAACACAGATAATAATGGTAATAACACAATTCCTCGATTTTCAAGATATTTTATGTCAATTGTATGAGCTGTATCTTACAACAATCCCAAGCAGACAACACAGGCATGACTGACTGAATCCCCTAAAGCAAGATGATTTGGCTAAGG
>NW_027786951.1:0-288 GCF_054177405.1 Leptonychotes weddellii | reverse complement strand
TGTGTGTGTGTGTGTGTGTGTGTATTCTATAATGACAGAATATTATTCAACCATAAAGAATGAAATCTTGACATCTACAACAACATGGATGGAGCTAGAAAGTATAATGCTAAGTGAAATAAGTCAGTCACAGAAAGACAAAAACATAAATACCAATTGATTTCACTCATGTGAAATCTAAGAAACAAAACAAAGAGAAGGGAAAAGAGAGAGAGAAACCGGGGGGCGGAGCAAGATGGCAGAGGAGTAGGAGACCTGGATTTCGTCTCCTCTCAGGAATTCAGCTGG
>NW_027786950.1:0-3369 GCF_054177405.1 Leptonychotes weddellii | reverse complement strand
ATTTGCGTACAGCTTCAGTTTTTACGATATTACTGTTTTTTATATTAAAGCCTATATGTATGGATAATCTGACCTCCTCTGTCAAACCTATAGATGTTAGTCAAGCGACTTGACGATAGGATCTGTCTATACTTCTTTGTTGAGTCCTTAGTTTACCAAGTTTACTTCTACGGTTTTCTTACATTACTTACAAGATTCTGTCCAGCATAGCCATAAGTATTAAGTCCCCCATTGAGTCCAATAGGGTCACTAGTTAAATAGCGTCCTGTTTCAGGATTATAATAGCGATGCCAATTATAATAATAGCCACTCTCACTATCCGCATACTGCCCTGCAAAGCGTAGATTAAACTCAAAAGGTTCACTCTTTACGTTATCTGCGGCATAAGCTTTGTTAAATAAGCTAAAGGATAAACCCTGCTGCTTAGCTTGAATATCTTGAGATAAACCATGCGGCAATGCCTTAACCGTCACATTACCAAAAGCATCATACTCCCCTTGCCAGATGGTCTGCTGTTTGTTATTACTCACTTGCTGCGGCGTACCTAAATGATCTGTATGAACAGTATAAATACTTGGCGTGCTTTGTTCATCAAGTGATATGTTACTTGTCGTCGCCTTAAGTATTTTATGTTTTAAATATAGGGTATTACCTAACCTAATAAGCCCACTCTGAATTTTTTATAACTATTTTTTTAGCATAAAAATGATAATCAATTTATGTTCTTCATAGTAATTAAAAACCTATAGAAGTCAGTATCATTTTTTGAATGGAAGTCTCTAATCGCATCGCCAGCTTCAAACCAATAATTATATTGATCCCCATCACCCATAAGCATTACTTTATCGCCGTTGTGAATCACCGCATAAAATTTGTCTGTATGATTTGGCCAGCAGCCGATGTTACTCCGATTCCATGTCCCTCTAGGTAAGGTATAAAACATTTCAGCCCATTTATTTGCCTCTACAGCAAAATTATCTGCTTGCTGCCTATCTGAAAACTTAAATTCTCTAGCGGTACTAATAAGCTTATCACCCTCTAAAATCCACCAACTGTTATCTTCAATAATGTAAGGTTTATAATTAACGAAGTTTGTACAGAAACGCAAACTGCCACTAAATACTGACTTGGCTTCCATGCCTTTTAGTTTCTCAGATTTTAGATGAGGTAAACTTATTAAAATGTTCTCGATAATGTCGCCTTTTAAATAACTATTTTCGGATTCAGCAGTAGCGAGCTCAACTTTTGGCAAATTATTATCCGAATTAGGCAAGTTATCATTACTCTCTAATGAACATCCAGCTAACATCAATATCAATATAGAAGACTGCCATATCAATCTCATTTCAGTACCTCCCAAACAGTTGCATCTAGACTAATATCTCTGCTAGTATCTCTAGGAACGATTGCACCACTAATTGCTTTATCCCCGCGATAAAATTTAGCTGCGCTTATAACAAAGCCTTCCATACTATAATCCATTCGCCTGGGATTTTTATAATGCTCAACTCCAGCATAATCTTCAACAAATAAAAGTGAAGGATTGTTATTAGTACCTCCTATCATGGCATGTAGCCCAACACCAGATGTTGTTTTTTTAGAAATAACGACGAGTGTTGAATGATATTCACCTGCTAATCCGACTGCATAAACTCCAATTTCCTAATCAGATTCATTGTCATTAGAAATAAAAATATGTAATAACATTCTTCATACCACCCTAGTTATACATAATAAACGTCTTACAGTCTAAGCTTTTTTTATGTAACTATGCGCTTAAAACTTCGATTAATGAATTAAATTTCGTAAATACAGTGTTCTTTTTAAAAGAAGCTAGATATAGCATGGTTACTCATGCCATTCATAGAATTCTGTATTGCGTGAACATTTTATAGGTTATCTAAACTATTGTTTCATTAATATTGTCACTATTTATTTTAAGATTATTTTTAAAAATAAGTATATGAAAATATACAGTATATAACTCCCAAAGTTATATATACAATATACTCATACAATTTAGCTTTTTTATTAAATAAAAATAATATAAACATATTCCAAAAGAAGATATTTAAGAAAATCCATTCAATAATAATATAAGGAATTATAGAGCTTTCTATTTGGTATAGTACCTGGTAGTAACTTGTATAGAATCCTCTGTATTTGACATAAGTAATTACACTCAAAAATAGCCATAAAAGTGAAAAAAAAGCCTCACTCAATAAAAGAGTTTTTATTTTATGTTTTCTAAAATATGCATTCAACATTAGGAATAATGGTAAAAATCTCATACAATTTAATACTAAAAACTCAGTTTGTAAATGATAGTTAAAACATATTTTATAGCAATGTATACTAAAAAAATAATACATATATAATACTAGTAATACTACAGAAAAACCTTTTAAGATGGCAGTCAATATATCGTTATCTTTAATTAATTCCTTCGTTAATTTCTTTAAGGTCATCATATATAGATTCCGGTGTGTCAACAAACAAAAGGCTATTAAACCTGCTTAAATCTTCATAAGTTTTGGTTTCATATTTTAATAATCGTCTAATAGTAGCTGCACATTGCAGGCTACCATCTGCTCCCCTGGAATAATCTCCAGTAGTAATAAGTTCAATAACATTATTAATTTCATTTGAACTAAGCTTTAATGCTAATTCCTTAAGCTCTGCAGAACCTGAATTATTTTCAATCATATGATAATTAATATATTGATCGTAATAATTAATATGTGGGATTTCTATTGTATCTCTCTGTCTAATTTCATGTGTATTATTAATCCCCAACTGAATATAATGATTTCCCCAATGGCCATATTGGTCTTTCATCCTAACAAACGCAGAGCCACTTGGATCAAATATATATGCGCCTAGTTTAGGACTAGAAAGGTATAAAGCTGTATGTACATCGCTAAGAGAGCCAATAATTGCAATTAAATGACTGCTATATTGTAATGGATTAAACTTTCTCCAAATATGAGAATGATAAGCATCCTGATTAGGATTAGGTGTCCAATTATCATCTTCATGAAAGTTCCTATCTAGGAAACTACTAGCTAACCCCCACGGATCCACAGCAGACACAGGATTCTGTCCAGCATAGCCATAAGTATTGAGTCCGCCGTTTAGACCAATAGGGTCACTGGTTAGATAACGTCCTATTTCAGGATTATAATAGCGATGCCAATTATAATAATAGCCACTCTCACTATCCGCATACTGCCCTGCAAAGCGTAGATTAAACTCAAATGGTTCACTCTTTACGTTATCTGCGGCATAAGCTTTGTTAAATAAGCTAAAGGATAAACCCTGCTGCTTAGCTTGAATATCTTGAGATAAACCATGCGGCAATGCCTTAAC
>NW_027786949.1:0-288 GCF_054177405.1 Leptonychotes weddellii | reverse complement strand
CCACTAAAATAGGGTTCTACCTATTTAAAACAATGACAGAAACACCTGAACAAATGGAAAAGAAGAAATCCAGAAGGGTGAAATATATAAAGTGGATTATGAGATACAAACTTCCAGTTACAAAATGAAAAAGTCACAGAGATGAAAAGTACAGCAAGGGAATAAGATAGCAAGATGGTAATAACATTGTTTGGTGACAGATTGGGACTACATTTATCACAGTGAACACTGAGTAATGTATGGAATTGTTGACCCATTATATTGTACATTGGACACTAACACTGTATG
>NW_027786948.1:0-288 GCF_054177405.1 Leptonychotes weddellii | reverse complement strand
GTATTATTACAAGTGTTGGTGAGGATTTGGGAAAATTGGAACCCTCATGCTTCTTACTGGATGGGAGAATGTACAAGGGTTCAGCTTCTTTGGAAAACATTTGTCAGTCTTCACAAAGTAAAACATGGAATTATCATATGATTCAGCAATACCACTTCTAAGTAAAGACCCAAAATAATTAAAAATAGGAACTCAAACAAATACATGAACATACATGCTCCATATCCATAATAGCAAAAATTTCATAGCAGCCCAAAGGTAGAAATGATTCAATGACTATCAATAGAT
>NW_027786947.1:0-288 GCF_054177405.1 Leptonychotes weddellii | reverse complement strand
TAATAGATTAATTCATGGCTTTAGCTAATCTCTGTTATTGCAGCTAAAAGCAATTTAACAGATGGATACTCCTTGATTCTCAGCTTTTCAAAAAAAAATTAGGAAAATGAAGGGAACTACTGGCAAAATAGCAAGAGAATTGGCTTTTTTAACCATATGAAAATTCCATTAAGTTTCCTTAGGTTTTGATTAAATATAGTTATAAAAAGAGATGATTGAGAAAGAGGATTGTCTATCCTGTAACTTTACATAGAAAACAACAGGATGACTATTAGAAAAAGTATGCCT
>NW_027786946.1:0-288 GCF_054177405.1 Leptonychotes weddellii | reverse complement strand
TTTTATGAATATATCCAATGTGTTTACCCATTCATCTGTTGATAGATATTAAGTTCTTTTTTTCTGCTTTTTCAGCTACTATGAATAAGGCTGCTTTTAACATTCACATACAAGACTTTTTGTGGGTGTAAATTTTCAATTTCTTCTGGGTAAATACTTAGGAGTGGGATTACTAGTTCATAAAATATGTCATTAAAAAACAAAACAAAACTGCCAAACTGTTTCCTACAGTGTTTGAGCCATTTTACATTCCCACCAGTGATGCATGAGAATTCTAGTTGCTCCACA
>NW_027786945.1:0-288 GCF_054177405.1 Leptonychotes weddellii | reverse complement strand
TGCAGGTTAACTTTAAAACTGCCTTGTCAGCAGTATGGGTAACTTAATAATCATGTCAAGAACTGGATTATGCCTTCCTTTTGTTGTTGTTCATACGCTGTATTTGTTAATTCCTTTAGAACGGCCACATCTGGTCTGCCTTTCCATGCCCTGATGGGAGACTTTTCTCAACGAGAAACTGGCCGTGTTGAGGCAGGAACGGTCAGCTGTGCACGTGGTACTGGGTCTAGTGTGCGGAGAGTGAGCGCAGGCGGAGAAGCGCTGCCCTGCATGGGGCAGGTGGGTCTC
>NW_027786944.1:0-288 GCF_054177405.1 Leptonychotes weddellii | reverse complement strand
TAGGTGAACTGATAGACCAAATGGGATCTAGAATATATGTGGAAGGAAATGAAAATCAAATGGGCCTGAGAAATTAGAATCTACAAATAGGCACTCCCTTCAAAAAGCAGAACCTAATTCGCCTCTCCTTGAGCATGGGCTGAACCTAATGCTTCCCATCTAACATTTGGGAAAAAGCAGAAGGTGCTAGGTTATAAACAACAAATGTGGGGCGCCTGGGTGGCTCAGTCGGTTGTGTCTGCCTTCGGCTCAGGTCCTGATCCCCGGGTCCTGAGATCGAGCCCCATG
>NW_027786943.1:0-288 GCF_054177405.1 Leptonychotes weddellii | reverse complement strand
GGAAATAGGATCGCCCTGCCATCAGCTTGATTTCGGACCTCTGGACTCCAGAACTGTGAAGGAATAAACTTCTGTTGGTTTAAGCCATCAAGTTTGTGGTAATTCTATAGCAACACTTCAAAACTAATATACCTCTTTTGTGAACAAACCCAGAAATCATAAACCCAGGTGGTCAGAAGAAGGAAATTAGTAGAATCGCTATAATTCAGTTGCCAAATGGACAGCTTATGGTCAGTAAAGTTACACATGGGGAGTTGAATGGTTTTTAATGCAAGCCAGTCTCATTCT
>NW_027786942.1:0-288 GCF_054177405.1 Leptonychotes weddellii | reverse complement strand
TTAGAGAATAGAGTATACATTATTCTCTATTTAGACCAAGGAGGTTGCAAAAAAGGTAAATTCTTCCTAGATGCAAAGCAGAAACCACCTGTGCATGCTATTCTTGATCTTGGAGGAATTGAACTTTGGGAGTAGGTGGAATTTGAACCTTGAGTGAAGTTTCCCTGTTGCATGTATACCCCCGTATAATGCCTTACGGAGGCTCATAGACTTGATCCATCATGGGCAAGGATCTAATATCATTGTGATTGACCAGAATCCAAAAATTCTTGATTCTTTACCTTAAAT
>NW_027786941.1:0-288 GCF_054177405.1 Leptonychotes weddellii | reverse complement strand
GAGCACTGAACCTCCAGTGCATGGCAATAGTAGGTGCACAGTGTTTTTTTAATGAATGAGTTAATAAAAGTTTCCACAAATTCAACAGCGTCACTTTTTCACTTACCTTCAAAAGAGAGGACATTCATAGGAGCTGAAAACAGAATCGTCTCTATTCTACATGATATAAGGAGACAAACACCTTTGCATTCTATACCCATATACCCATAGCAAACGTTAGGTACTTAACAAATATTTGTTGAGTAAATGAAAACCAACCATGAGAACTTTCCAGTGAGCTTGCAAGGG
>NW_027786940.1:0-288 GCF_054177405.1 Leptonychotes weddellii | reverse complement strand
TGATCCCAGAATCCTGGGATCAAGTCCCGCATCGGGCTCCTTGCTCAGCGGGTAGCCTGTTTCTCCCTCTCCCTCTGCTGCTCCCCCTGCTTGTGTTCCCTCTGTCTCTGACAAATAAATAAATAAAATCTTTAAAATAAAATAAAATAAAACCATTAGATTTCCTTTCCCAGGTTTGTCTTTAACCTGTGCCTCCTCACCTCCTCATAACCAGTGGCCTTAAAACCATCCAAAATGACTCCCTTTGAGCACCCATGAGTCAGGACCACACTGTTCTTTATGTGTTTT
>NW_027786939.1:0-3370 GCF_054177405.1 Leptonychotes weddellii | reverse complement strand
TCCAGAGGACCTCCCCACGGCCCCAGGGCAGTCCATTGACAAGAGTTACCTGTGCTGTGAACACCACAAAGCAATGGTTGCGGGCCTTGCCCTGCTCAGAAACCCGGAGCTGCTCCTAGGTGAGGGACACTCCGCTGCCTGCCACAGGAGGGGGCGTGTAAGATGACGGCTGTCTTGTGGTTTGAGCACAGCGGTTACAGACCAACAAATGCACATATATTCATAGTTTTCTTCTTCCCAATCTTCTTCTAAGTTAATAAACATCCAGTAGCTTTTCCCTGAAGCTCAGGTTGTAATCTCAAAATGGCTGCACATGTGGGTGTCTAAATTTTTTCTTTTCATTTATTTAAAATATTAAAGTATAAAACGTATTCAGTGGGATACATAAAGTACACAGATTTTAAGTTGTTCAGTTTGATGAGTTTTGTTTTTTTTTTTAAGATTATATTTATTTATTTGACAGAGAAACACAGTGAGAGAGGGAACACAAGCAGGGGGAGTGGGAAAGGGAGAAGCAGGCTTCCTGCTGTGCAGGGAACCCGACGCGGGACTCGATCCCAGAACCCTGGGACCATGACCTGAGCCGAAGGCAGACGCTTAACGACTGAGCCACCCAGGAGCCCTTGATGAGTGTTAGCATATGTGTCTACCCATGTAACCAGAAGGAACATTTAAAAATCATGACTCCAGAAATTCCTGTCCACTTAAGAAGAATTTCTGGCTTTCAGTAATGTATTATTTGAGCACCAGATGCAATTATTTCTTGAATTTCTACTTAATTAAAAAATCTATATTATAGGTAGAACAGTCATAGCCTTATTACTAATAACAGGTTTGGATCTGACCACAGTAGCAAAAATGTTCATTTTTCTGTCTAGGCTTGTAACTGTTCGCCCAAAGTCCCAAGGATGTCTTACTGAAACATCCTGTACTTTTGGCCTATCTTGGTGTTGATGTATGTCCCTAGAGTCTCCGTTCTTAGGTTTAATCCTCAGATATTACTCTTACATTTAATGTCTCCTTTCAGTGATTCTTTCTTATTTCTTGTCTTCTTCTGTCTGCCTGTGATTGCTGAGGTTTCTCTGTACTTAGGACTAGGATTTGGGCCTTTATTTTCCCGTGATTTCTGGAACTTGGATGGATTGCCTTCGGTTGGTTGATGTTTCTGAGAGGGCAGCTGTGGCCTTTGAGTTGAAAGTTGGGCAGAGGGCATTGCATCTACATTGCCTTGTGATCATGAGCGAGATGTTGGCCATTGTCCCTCCCAGTTCGTAGGGGAAGTCTAATAATGCTTCTGGTGGGGACTCTTGGTATGATGTCAGCTGAGTGCTTTGGGATCTTTAAGGGTCTGTAATAATAACACACAGCTTCTGGATCTAGTAAAGGAAGGATTGTGAGGCCACGGTTGAGTTTTTAGATGTCAGACTGGCCCTAAATTTCTGGGATGAGACAGAGAAGCTGGGCCTCTAAATCTTGTATCCCCTGGGCAGAGCCAATAATCCAGCTCCCTCCTTTACCCTTCCCAAGGCTGGTACAAAACTTTCAGTGAGCAGATTGTCAAATGATGCTTTATTCCTTTATTGCAGAGACCCCACTGGCATTGTTGGTGGTAGGCCTGGGTGGGGGCAGCCTCCCCCTGTTTGTCCACGATCATTTCCCGAAGTCCTGCATTGATGCTGTGGAGATCGACCCCTCCATGTTGGAAGTGGCCAGCCGGTGGTTTGGCTTCTCCCAGAGCGACCGGATGAAGGTCCATATTGCAGATGGACTGGACTATATTACCAGCCTGGCAGGAAGAGAAGGTACTGCTGTTGGAGAATTTGGAGGGGTGTTGAGGGAAGAGTCATCCAAAGTCAGCAGGCCTGCAAGGGCCTCTAGAATTCATCTTGAACAATTAGCATTGTCCCAGTCTTTCCCCCGTTGATTTGTTCATTCATCGGTTGATGTATTGCCTCAGTAAATCTAGAGTGCCAGCCATGTGCCCAGCACTGTGCTAGGGGCTGGGGTACAGCAGCACATAAAACCGACCATTTCTGCCCTTGGGGTGCTGACAGCTCAGTGGGCTTTTCTCCTGGTTCTCTTCTGACTCTGTGTCCTTGCCACTTCCTCATCCTCCCAAGGAACCTAAGGTCTATAGCCAGGTGAGGAAAAGGGGAAGAAAAGTTGGGGTGTGTGTTGGGAGTTGTTTTTTTAGTCTTTGAGCTGCGGGTGAAGCAGAGAGAGAGCCAAACAGCATTCGTGTAGATCAGTGGCTGTACACCTGGGGGCATCGGGCAGTGTCTACACACACGTCTTTGGTCCTTATAACCGCAGGGTGAGGGTGCTTCTGACAGTGAGTGAGTAGAGACCAAAGATCCTGCTAAACATCCTACTGTGCACAGGACAGCCACCCCTGACAAAGAATTATCTGTCCCCAATGTCAGTAGTGCTGAGGTTGAGAAACCCTGAAGCAGATGCTACTCAGCGGGAATTCTGGTGGCCGTGCTGCTGCTGGAGTTAGGGCTCCATTTTGCTCTATTTCCTTAGGACTTAAGACAAAAGGCATATTAATGTTCTGCAATAGCTCCTTTGCTTCTTTTGCCTCTTTGTATGTAGGCTCCTGGGGATGGTGCATACCAGAGCAGGAGTCCCTCAGGGAGAAGTCAGTCAGGTTGGTTCAGTTAAGTGAACCTGGGAGCTCGGGCCACCCACCCTTCCTGGTCTGCCCATTCCATAACTGATCCTCTGGTTCTCACTGGATCAGATGCCCGGAGTGAGTACTTTGGTGCTGGGATGGACAGATGGTGCAGGAATTTTAATTGCAAACTGAACTTCCCGGAGTGAGTACTTTGGTGCTGGGATGGACAGATGGTGTAGGAATTTTAATTGCAAACTGAACTTAAGTATATATCAAGAGTCTCACAGGTTACCTCTCTGAGGCTGGGGCCAGTGTGGGGGCCCAGGCCCAACACAGCTAGTACATGGGAAATATTTAAAACTGCACTAGGCTCATGGCAGGCACTCAGTCTGTGATGTGTTGCCATCGTTACTGCCCATCAGTCAGTTTTGAACAGCCTGGCAATCGTCTCTAACAACCACCTTCCACATTATTGGAGGGCTCACTGCTACAAATGTGGGCAGTGGTTATCCTTGGACTTTGACGAGCCAACGTGTTCTGCTCTCTAAGAAACCAAAACGAGATCTGTGCCATGCACAGTAATGGGCATGCAGTAGTCCTGTGTCAGTATTTATTAATTATTGAATAATCATTATCATAGTCTCAGAGTTTGCTGAAAGTCCGTAGCATTGCAAGCTTACCCCTTGTAAAAACTATTTCCATTATAGCAAGGAGTGCATCTGATCCTTCATCAGTTCTTTCTCACCCATTTAG
>NW_027786938.1:0-288 GCF_054177405.1 Leptonychotes weddellii | reverse complement strand
GTTTGGTAAGAATAATGTAGCCAAACTCCAGACATGAATGTGTTAAGAAGCAAATACGAGGATAGGAGTAAATTGCAAATGTAGACTACTTTTTTTTTTTTTTAATTAGTTTCAGAGGTAGAGTTTGGTGATTCATCCGTTGCATATAACACCCAGTGCTCATTACATCAAGTGCCCTCCTTAATGCCCATCACCCAGTTATCCACCCCACCCACCCACCCACCTCCCCTCCAGCCACCCTCAGTTTGTTTCCTAGAGTCAAGAGTCTCTTTACGGTTAGCCTCCCTC
>NW_027786937.1:0-288 GCF_054177405.1 Leptonychotes weddellii | reverse complement strand
GTCTCAGGGTCATGGGATCGAGCCCTGCATCAGGCTTGCAGTCAGCTCGGAGTCCACTTGAGACTGTCCCTCTACCCCTCCCTCCCTCTCTCTCTAAAAATAAGTATTTTTTAAAAATCTGGGGTGCCTGGGTGGCTCAGTTGGTGAAGCGTCTGCCTTTGGCTAAGGTCAAGATCCCAGGGTACTGGGATCGAGCCCCACATCGGGCTCCCTGCTCAGCCTGGGACCTGCTTCTCCCTCTGCCTGCCACTCCCCCTGCTTGTGCTCTCTCTCCCTCTCACAAATAAG
>NW_027786936.1:0-288 GCF_054177405.1 Leptonychotes weddellii | reverse complement strand
CTGAAGCCAAGGTGTTAGTACATAATCTTATCCATCTCTGCTCAGAGGTAGAGGTATGGGGTCACAATGTGCATTTTTAAGACAGCAAGGAAAGTGTCACTAAATAAAAGATTATTTTCAGGTCATTGGGAGTAACTAGATTTGAAATAGACTGGGAAAAATTTTGTGACCTATCTTAATTATTTTAACATTATAAAAGCATGTAATTTTGTACTTGTGACATCTGGGTAATTAGGCTTTGAACACTGGTGCCTTCTAGCTCATAGTTGGGGGTTGGCTATTACCCAT
>NW_027786935.1:0-288 GCF_054177405.1 Leptonychotes weddellii | reverse complement strand
TGTACCAGATGCAAAACAAGTGATCTGGTGGGTTTTTGTTTTAGGATATCCTAAGAATCCTTAGAATACCATGTCATTTTTTTTTTTTTTCATGGGAAATATTTGTGACACCAATGCTTTGGAAAAAGTGTGAAATGATGAATATTTTCTTTAGTTATTAGCAGCAGTCAAGGAATAAAAGGACCCGCATAACTTTTGTGCCATGAGGATACTACTAGGAGGAGAAAACAGAAGACAGACAGCAAACACTATGGACTGCAGTGTTTACAACATTAAGACGACCAAGAG
>NW_027786934.1:0-288 GCF_054177405.1 Leptonychotes weddellii | reverse complement strand
TGTGTGTGCGTGCGCACATGCTAGCACGTGGGTTCAAGGGCAGGTGCATCTGTGTGTGTGTGGGGGGGATGCGTGTGTACCTGCATGCGTATGCACACACGTGTGTGAGGGACCACCGTGAGTGTGAGTGGGGTGTGCGTGTGTGTGTGTGTGAGGAAGGCTAGGATACAGCAGCGTTGTCCTACCTTGTCTTCTCCACTGACGGGGCTTAAAGGAATTGCCTAAGCACATGGCCTGTGTCAACTCATCCCCAGGTTCCAGCCGTGGGCAGGCTGTGTGTGCTAATAC
>NW_027786933.1:0-288 GCF_054177405.1 Leptonychotes weddellii | reverse complement strand
GCCTGAGCACCGGCACTTTCCTGTTGGCCCCCGGGCCGAACACGGAGTGCAGCGCGGGGCTGGAGTACGAGGACAGTTTGGTGCCTCCCGAAAGCTTCAGTCTGGGCAGTTGCATTAGGTAGGCCGGTCCTGGTCTCTTGGGATGGTCCTCCTCTGGCTTTAGGGACTGTTTCTTGAAACAAAACACAGGTCAGTTGAACGTACAATGGTGTCCCCTTCACAGAAACTAGGAAAAACACAAGAGGCTCTTCTGCACGACTTTCGCCTAATGGAACTTGACCAAGAGGC
>NW_027786932.1:0-288 GCF_054177405.1 Leptonychotes weddellii | reverse complement strand
ACCCCTTCCCAGCTCTCTTGCTCTGGAAGCTAGGGGTGCACTGTGCCCCGGGACACGGAGGCTGGCTTGGGGTCCCTGTGCATGCAGGAGGCACTGAGTTGCTGCATAAACATGGCAGGGACCCTTAAGCCCTCCCTGGGGTGATCGTATGCTTCTGACCCCAGAAGCCTGGGCTGGAGAGGAACCCAACTCTGTGGGGGTCAGCTGGGGGAGAAGGGGTCCTTTGGGGAAGTCAGAAGTGCTCTGTGCCCAAGGGAAGAAGAGGAGGTGGCCAATTCCCCCAGGATT
>NW_027786931.1:0-288 GCF_054177405.1 Leptonychotes weddellii | reverse complement strand
GCTCTGGCTGGGGGCAAACCTGGTCCTCCTGGCCCCGGTGTTGCTGGGCAGGCTGGATAACTCCTTCTGGCCAGTGAGCAGAAGTGAGCGCGTCGTTTCTAGGTTGGAGCACGTAATAGCCTGTGTGTGACTTTCTAGAATCCCCCAATGAAGTAACTGTAGGAACAGAAGTGAATCTGGAGCCGCCAGGTAGGCTCCGATCCCTTACTGCCTGTAATGAACAGAATATCCGTGAAATTAGGGAGAAAGAAACCCATTTTAAGTCAGAGGTTGAAAAATTATGGCCTG
>NW_027786930.1:0-288 GCF_054177405.1 Leptonychotes weddellii | reverse complement strand
TGGAGCAGTCACTGCATCCGGGAGATTGATTATTCATCATATGTGACTGTTCCTCATCATCCTGCACAGTTCCATTTTATTCTCCTCTAGCATCTGTAGCATTCTTCTGTACTTTCCACAGAAACCACCATCCATATTTTCTAAATCTTTTTTTTAATATTAAAGCTTTAAGGCTTTTTAAAAAAAGATTTTTTTTTTTTAAAGATTTTATTTATTTATTTGAGAGAGAGAATGAGAGAGAGAGCATGAGAGGGGGAGGGTCAGAGGGAGAAGCAGACTCCCTGCCGA
>NW_027786929.1:0-288 GCF_054177405.1 Leptonychotes weddellii | reverse complement strand
TGCTCCGTTACCTGGGAGCTCTGCCGCACTCAGGCACCCCCAGTCTTTCTGTGACCCCGAGGATCCTGAGACCACACTGTCCTGCAAGAGTTCCTCCCCCCGCTTAGCCACCGGAGTGACGTCCCTCAGTGGAGCAGACTTTTAAAAGTCCCGATTTTGTGCTCCCTGGCTCTATCACTTGTCAGAAGCGGCTGATGGAGGCCCCTCCCCCGCCGTCTTGCTCCGCCCCTCTTCTACTGATTTCTGAGAAGAGCTGTAAATTCATGTTGAGTTAGCTTAAGTTTCTTT
>NW_027786928.1:0-3370 GCF_054177405.1 Leptonychotes weddellii | reverse complement strand
GAATCTCAGATCTGTACCTCTGAAACAAATAATGCAATATATGTTTAAAAAAAAAAAAAGAAGAAGATAGCAGGAGGGGAAGAATGAAGGGGGGGAAATCAGAGGGGGAGAGGAACCATGAGAGATGATGGACTCTGAAAAACAAACTGAGGGTTCTAGAGGGGCGGGGGTTGGGAGGATGGGTTAGCCTGGTGATGGATATTAAAGAAGGCACGTTCTGCATGGAGCACTGGGTGTTATATGGAAATAAGGAATCATGGAACACTACGTCATAAACTAATGATGTAATGTATGGTGATTAACTAACATAATAAAAAAATGTAAAAAAAAATTAAATAGCTAGTGTCACACTTAAAGCATTAAGGGATTCCAAAGTCAATAATTACCCTAACTCATCACTTTGCCCTTCACTTAAGATAAATCCCTGTTTGTTCCTCTAGCCATTATTTAGATACCTCATCCATCCTTTTTTTACATCCATTAATTCAGCCTACCAGGATTTTGGCATTGTGTCAGACATAGATATATAAACGATTCCATTTAACACAACCAACATTTCCCAAGTGCCTGTTTTGTGCCAACCTTTGTGTTAAGCACTCTAGTCAATATAAAAGTGAGGATTCATGGGCCAGATTTTATTTTTCTAAGGAGTCTCCAGAGATACTTTAAACTCTTAGTCAGATGATCAACAACATTTACTAGGCATCTGGAGGGGAAAGAAACTGGCTAGTTGCTGTTGTGAAGTGTACATTTCAAATACCTTTTCTAACTTTTTAGATACTTATAAGGCCTTTTTATTCCATCAAATATTTGCAAGCATGTGGTGACATGAGAGGGGATTGAGAAAGGATAAATAAACCTGTTTCAGAATTGCATGTGAATGGAGAGATATAAAAATAAATACCTTTGCCCATCATAGGGGCAATTCAGCCACTTAGTCACCATCAGCCATCAGCTAAGAACTTATATTATGTTTGAATTGTTTTCTATAGTAGTGACAATTTGTTTTTTTTTTTTTAAAAGATTTTATTTATTTGTTTGACAGAGAGAGACACAGCAAGAGAGGGAACACAAGCAGGCAGAGGGAGAGGCAGAAGCAGGCTTCCTGTGGAGCAGGGAGCCCGATACAGGGCTCAATTCCAGGACCCTGGGATCATGACCTGAGCCGAAGGCAGACGCCCAACGGCTGAGCCACCCAGGCGCCCCTATAGTAGTGACAATTTGTTTGCATTTGTTTATTCAGGCTAGCTGACCTGTTTCCTTCATAGCCAAGAAGAGCAACTTTTGAGATATCTTGGTGACAGAAAGGGCATTGGAATGAGGGGGTTAGATTCAAGGACTGGGTTTCACATATGTCATTCTCTGATTAGTCAAGCTAAATAGTCACTTGAGGCATAGAAGAGACATCCAAAAGGTATCTCAAACTTGGATGATAGTGTAGTTTAGATATAATTATAGGATGATTATATAAAATAAGATAACACAAGGTACTGATTGAGATATCTTCTTTCCTTATAGAACACTGAGGCTTGCAGAGATTATAGAAGTGCTATCCTGTAGAGAACAAAGCTATTAAATTCTCCAAGCCTGAGTTAAAAAGAATGCCTGGTTTACACTCAGTTCCTGGTGTGAGCAGAATTAAACTTGTTTGATGATCTTTGACAATGGAGCCATAAATGAGACAGCAGAAGAGTCAGGGGAATGGTGTTCATGAAGAGAGAAAAGGGGAGGAAGGCACTCCACTGGTCCCTTTCCCTCGGTCAAATGGAATCTGGGGTTGATGTGCAAGTAAAAACATTCACAAAGTTTGTGTATATCATTTGTAAGAGGAGACTGCCACTCATTCCTCAGTTGGCTGGGACCAAGACCACAGTGTTGCTCATGTGTCCTGATGCTACTGGAGTGCAAAGAAGAGTCCTGTGGAGAGGTGGATTAGGGATAAGGCCAGGCAGAGTTGCCAGGCCTTTTCTGTGTTTGGTTTATGAGAGGTGTGGAAAATGGATCTCACCACATTCTAAGCCTCCAGATTGAGGCAAAAGTGGGAAGAAAAGAAACCCTTCAGCTTGGTAAGGATCACTATAGCAGGGGCCAGAGAGAAAAGCATGGTGATGCTGCTGTCTGAAGGTGAGCTGAAAAAGGCAATAATCTCTCAAGAGATTATTAACATGGAGGTTTGCTGCATGGAATTGAGTATCCTGTCAAAAGAATCTTTTGAGGCCTTCAGGTACACTACCTCAGAACTGCACATAACAACTAGATCAGCAGGATGACCAACAGAAAGGGGAAAGTCATTTGCTTCTCTAACCCATGGCTACCCAGGTATATATTTTTTTCTCTTTTTCTTTTTATTAAAATTTTTTATTGTTATGTTAATCACCATATATTATATCATTAGTTTTTGATGTAGAGTTCCATGATTCATTGTTTGTGCATAACACCCAGTGCTCCATGCAGAATGTGCCCTCTTTAAAACCCACCACCAGGCTAACCCATCCTCCCACCCCCTTCCTCTCTGGAACCCTCAGTTTGTTTTTCAAAGTCCATAGTCTCTCATGGTTCGTCTCCCCCTCCGATTTCCCTCCCCTTCATTTTTCCCCAACTTCTATCTTCTTCTTCTTTTTTTTTTTTTTTAACATATATTGCATTATTTGTTTCACAGGTACAAATCTGAGATTCAACAGTTTTGCACTCTTCACAGCACTCACCATAGCACAAACCCTCCCCAGTGTCTATCACCCAAGCACCCCATCCCTCCCACCTCCCACCACTCCAGCAACCCTGTTTGTTTCCTGAGATTAAGAATTCCTCATATCAGTGAGGTCATATGATACATGTCTTTCCCAGATTGACTTATTTCGCTCAGGATAACACCCTCCAGTTCCATCCATGTCATTGCAAATGGCAAGATCTCATTCCTTTTGATGGCTGCATAATATTCCATTGCATATGCATATATATATATTTATATATATATATATACCACATCTTCTTTATCCATTCATCTGTCGATAGACATCTTGGCTCTTTCCACAGTTTGGCTATTGTGGACATTGCTGCTATAAACATCAGGATGCACGTACCCTTTTAGACCCCTACATTTGTATCATTGGGGTAAATACCCAATAGTGCAATTGCTGGATTGTATGGTAGCTCTATTTTCAACTTTTTGAGGAACCTCCATACTGTTTTCCAGAGTGGCTGCACCAGCTTGCATTCCCACCAACAGTGTAGGAGGGTTCCCCTTTCTCCTCAACTCCATCAACATCTGTCATTTCCTGACTTGTTAGTTTTAGCCATTCTGACTGGTGTGAGATGGTATCTCATTAAGGTTTTGATTTGGATTTCCCTGATGCCGAGCAATGTTGAGCAC
>NW_027786927.1:0-288 GCF_054177405.1 Leptonychotes weddellii | reverse complement strand
TGTTTCCTTACTCAAAGGTGGTGATTGTTTTACTTACATAAATGTGGATTTGTGTTATCTTACTGCAAATGTATTTTGTAAAAAATTGTCTTGGAGGTAGGTCATCACATGAAAGCCATCCCTTTGTATCTGAGCTTTAGAGAAAGCGTCTCCTCCTTCCCCCCATTTCTTTGCTTTTATTTTCCTTCATTCTTTTACTCTGATATAACAAAAAAGACACTTATTTTTTAAGTTAGATACATAATTTAAAATAAATTTATATATATGAATTAAATACATAATTGTTTG
>NW_027786926.1:0-288 GCF_054177405.1 Leptonychotes weddellii | reverse complement strand
TTTTATTTTATTTTATTTTATTATGTTAATCACCGTACATTACATCATTAGTTTTAGAGGAAGTGTTCCATGATTCGTTGTTTGTGCATAACACCCAGTGCTCCATGCAGAACGTGCCCTCCTCAATACCCACCACCAGGCTAACCCATCCTCCCACCCCCCTCCCCTCTAGAACCCTCAGTTTGTTTCTCAGAGTCCATAGTCTCTCATGGTTCGGTGACCATATCTTAAGTTTTCTTTCTTTTTTTGCACGGTTCATTCAGACATGAATGCATGTTTAGCTTAATT
>NW_027786925.1:0-288 GCF_054177405.1 Leptonychotes weddellii | reverse complement strand
ACTATCCCCATTTTACTTATGGAGAAATGGAAGCTCCCCGAATTTAAGAAGTTCCCCAGGTGCCCAGGGTTACCGGGCTAGGCAGCAGCTGGGGCCGACTGTGACTCCAGAGTCCATGTTCTTAACAGGAGTGCTCTGTGTCTCCCATGAAAGGGAGTGCGGGCTGCAAGTGTGCCGTTACTGAAGACTTAGCGTACGGAGCGTTGGGTTTTTAATATCTTCTTTAATTCTCACAATGCCTCTGGGACATAGGTACTACCTTTATCTTTATTTTACAGATGTGGAATT
>NW_027786924.1:0-288 GCF_054177405.1 Leptonychotes weddellii | reverse complement strand
GTTATGCACAAGCAATGAATCATGGAACACTACATCTAAAACTAATGATGTAATGTATGGGGATTAACATAACAATAAAAAAATTTTTTAAAAAAAGAAGTGCCTGTACAAGTCTTTTGTCCATTTTCTATCAGGCTGCCTGCATTTTTCTTAAGGAATTCTTACATTCTGGGAATTAATTCTACTTGGTTTTGTTGAACTATCCATTTCTATATTATTAGATTTGATTCTATTTTGTTTAGGATTTTTGCTTCTAAATTCATGAAAGAGATTGGCTTATGATTTTCT
>NW_027786923.1:0-288 GCF_054177405.1 Leptonychotes weddellii | reverse complement strand
TGGGCTGCAGTTAGCTTGCCTGCAAAATGAATTGAGGAAATTGGGACTGGCTGGACTCCAAGGTCCTAATCTTATGGAAAACATTGTATTTTTTATTAATGACAACAACAACAATAACAGCTGACACTTCTTGAACACTCACCATGTGCCAAATAGTATTCTAAGTGCTTTTCATGTATTAACTTTCCTAATAATTATAACAATTTGATGAAGTATGTTCTATTATTATTCCTATTTGACAGATGGGGAAACTGAGGCACAGAGAGGCTTCCAAGCATGTTTGTGACC
>NW_027786922.1:0-288 GCF_054177405.1 Leptonychotes weddellii | reverse complement strand
TCTATCGTAGAAACAAAACACATGAGAGTTCATACGGTATTAAAAATCTTTAGATTCTTATCACTGTGTATCATTTTCAAAACTAAAGAATTTTTTTAAAGATTTTATTTTTATTATTTATTTGACAGAGAGACACAGCGAGAGAGGGAACACAAGCAGGGGGAGTGGGAGAGGGAGAAGCAGGCTCCCTGCAGAGCGGGGAGCCCGACGCGGGACTCGATCCCAGGACCCCGGGATCATGACCTGAGCCGAAGGCAGTCGCTTAACCGACTGAGCCACCCAGGCGCC
>NW_027786921.1:0-288 GCF_054177405.1 Leptonychotes weddellii | reverse complement strand
CCGGATTTCAGCTCTCAAAAACTCTGGAGGAACTCTCCAAATCCCAATCCAAACCCTTTGGGAGGCTCCAAAGGGCCCAGGAGTTCTGTGAGTATTCTATAGCACAATCTCTCATTTCCAGCATGGACAAGGACTTCTGGCTTTAGCTAAATGCTTGTTCTTTGCACTGAATCTTCTGGCTGTTTCTTCACTTCTGCCCCGGGGTCAGTTATGGGAGTTTGCTGATTTGTATGCACAAGATCACTCATCACCTAAGGCCTGTGGGGTGACCTTTACTGAGGGCTTTGG
>NW_027786920.1:0-288 GCF_054177405.1 Leptonychotes weddellii | reverse complement strand
GTATTATTTCATTTGATTCTGAGGTTGGTAATACTCGTAGCCCTGTCTTACAGAGGAGGAAACTGAGGTACAGTGTGGTAACTGACTCGGATTCACATTCAGGCTCTCCGAGCACTACCTGGCTCCTGCTGGCCGATGTGTACATAATCTCTGTTAAAAACAACCTTCAGATAACTTTTGAAGTTCCTTTATGCTCTGGCATTCTGTTTCTGTGAAGGATGTAAAACTCAGATCCAACAGCCATTTGATAATAGGGTGATGCTTGTTTTTGGGAGATGGAATTCATTC
>NW_027786919.1:0-288 GCF_054177405.1 Leptonychotes weddellii | reverse complement strand
TCTATCCATTGATGTAAGTGGGATGTTAAAGTCCCCTTCTTTTATTGTATTATTATCAATTATTTCCTTTGTGTTTGTTTTTAGCTGCTTTATGTATTTTGGTGCTCCCATGTTGGGTGCATAAATATTTATAATTGCTATATCTTCTTGTTGGATTGTTCTCTTTATGATTATGTAGTTTCCTTCTTTGTCTCTTATTATAGTCCTTGCTTTAAAGTTGATTTTGTCTGATATACGTATTGCTCCCCTGGCTTTCTTTTCACTTTTATTTGCATGATAAATGCTTTT
>NW_027786918.1:0-288 GCF_054177405.1 Leptonychotes weddellii | reverse complement strand
TTTTTTTTTTTTTTAAAGATTTTATTTATTTATTTGACAGAGAGAGAGACACAGCGAGAGAGGGAACACAAGCAGGGGGAGTGGGAGAAGGAGAAGCAGGCTTCCCGCGGAGCAGGGAGCCCGATGCGGGGCTCGATCCCAGGACCTGGAATCATGACCTGAGCCGAAGGCAGACGCTTAACGACTGAGCCACCCAGGCGCCCCCCTTTCCTATTTTCAGATCTGCTTTTACATTACTGTTTATAGGTGAATGGCACTAAGCAGTTATTCCCAATAGAATACATAGAT
>NW_027786917.1:0-3370 GCF_054177405.1 Leptonychotes weddellii | reverse complement strand
GCTTTTCTGATGAGAGAGTTGTTGCTCTTCTTTTCTTCGATCTCCTGTTGAGTTTGTAGGTGTTCAGAATGGTTTGATCCCTATCCAGCTGAATTCCTGAGAGGAGACGAAAGCCAGGTCTCCTACTCCTCCGCCATCTTACTCCGCCCCCCCTCTTTATATATTCTTGATACAAGTCCCTTATCAGATATATGACTTGCAAATATTTTTCCCCATTCACCACATGCCAAGGCCTTAAAAATTCTTGTTGAATAAATATTTGAATGCTCAAAATTATATTTCCATTACAATGTTATTATAACATTAGAATATAGTCAATTATATACCAGTGTTAATTTCCCTGACTTAAACTATTAAATATATGTAAATAAATTGATATAGCTTTTGTTATCTTATCATTTTTAAATTCACCATTATGATGGATAGGGGGTGTGTAAAATCTGCCATTTTAATGAATGGACAAATTACAAAAACATGGAATATAATTAATTTTTTGTTTAAAAAATATATTTGATTTTTAAATTTTATAGATGGAAAAAGTGGAAGCAGATCTAACTAGATCCAAGTCTCTTCGTGAGAAACAATCAAAGGAGTTTTTACGGCAGCTGGAGGATGTCAAACAACAATATGAACAGCAGGTTGGTCTTCCATTTTGATGATGCCGTTGAATTTTTAAATGCATTTATAATCTCTCTTTTAAAAATCTCATTATATCAGGGGCACCTGGCTGGCTCATTTGGTGGAGCATGTGACTCTTGATCCTTGGGGTTGTAAGTTTGAGGCCCACACTGGGTATAGAGATTACTTAAAAATAAAATCTTAAAAATACATCATTGTATCATCAAATCCACGCACAATGGAAATATTACTAAGAATGTTATTACCAATATATGTGAATCCTTGAAAACAAAATCTGTTTCAGGAATATCCAGAAATAGGATTTTAGCTCTTCACTGAAGTCTCTTCCAGCGGTTTGTTAATCTGCATATTTAATTGAAACATTTATTGTGATTCTTGAGTCCTTCTGTTCCTGTCAGAGCAGAAGTCTGACTTGCTTATTTATTTAAGAAGTAGTTTTGGGTACCTACCATGTCCCAACCCTGGGCAGAGCAGTAAGTCAGACTGACAACGTCTTTTCTCACAGAGCAAATACTACATTTTTTTTATAATCATTTAAAAAATTTTTTTATTTAAATTTAGTTAACATATAGTTTATTATTAGTTTCAGGGGTAGAATTTAGTGATTCATCAGTTGCATATAACACCCAGTGCTCATTACATCACGTGCCCTCCTTAATGCCCATCCCCCACCCCCCCTCCCACCTCCCCTCCAGCAACCCTCAGTTTGTTTCCTATAGTTAAGAGTGGTCTTATGGTTTGCCTCGCTCTCCGTTTTTATGTTATTTTATTTTTCCTTCCCTTACCCAATGTTCACCTGTTTTGTTTCTTAAATTCCACATATGAGTGAAATCATATGATAATTGCCTTTCTTTGATTGACTTATTTCACTCAGCATAATACCCTCTAGTTCCATCCATGTCATTGCAAATGGCAAGATTTTATTTGTTTTGATGACTGAGTAGTATTCCATTGTATATATATATATACCACATCTTCTCTATCCATTCATCTGTCAATGGACATCTGGGCTCTTTCCATATTTTGGCTATTGTGGACATTGCTTTATAAACATTGAGGTGCATGTGCCCTTTGAATCACTATTTTTGTATCCTTTGGATAACTATCTAGTAGTGCAATTGCTGGGTCATAGGGCTAGTATCCAAAATCTATAAAGAACTTAACAAACTCAACACCTAAAAAATCCAGTCAAGAAATGAGCAGAAGACATGAACAGACTTTTCTCCAGAGAAGACATACAAATGGCTAACAGAGCATATACTGCATTTTGGTGGCCAGCCAGTCCATTAATAAAACAAACAAACAAACAAACACGAAATAATTTCAAAGAGTGATTTATGAAGGAGAAAGAAGGTGTGTACAGAAGCCTTGTTGAGCGGGGGTGGGAAGGGGATTACCAGCATTGACAGGTGGTCAGGGAAGCCCTCTGAGCAGGGGAACTTTGTGCTGAGAATCTTGAAAACCTCGGGATGAGCCAGCCTTGAAGTCTCTGGAGGAATACTATTCCACGTCGGGGGAACAGTCAGTCAGTCCAAGTATCTGAGATGAGAGCAAAGTTGGGAGTGTTCAAGGAACAGAAATGACAGTAAAGGCCGGTTCAGCAGGAGTGTAGAGGGGAAGGTTCCAGCTGTAGGAGATGGGGCGAGAACTGGGCTTGGCCTAAGACCAGGATGTCTGGGGCAGTGTAAGAGGTTTGGATTTTGTTCTCAGTGCTCTGCGTCTTAATTATTTTATAAAAAAAGTTCTTATTTTCATCTTTTCTAAAAATGTATTCCTGCTAATTCTTGGAATATTCAAGGTGGTTATTAATTTTTCTTGTTTAATTTGCTTGCCTTGTTTCCTTTACATCTGGAAAAATGTTAAATAGCTGAATCACTAAGTTAAGAAAATTTTTTTCTAAAGACAGTATTTGAACCTTTTTATTCTGAAATAATTTTTTTATTCTGAATAACTTTTTCATTATTATATTTTCTGTTCATTATAAGTGGCTACTACCTCAAAAACTAATTAATCCCTTGTGATTAACTGAATTTTAATCCCTCTCCTAAGTGATGGCAGTTAGGGGCTCAGTTGAGTTCCATGAAAGGGAAATCTGATCTGAAATGTGACCTTATGGCTGTTTCTTGTTGCTCTTTTATCTTAAAATGTTGGTAAAAAATACCTGAGTTACTTTCATAGTGATGGTGTAAAGTTTGCAAATTGGTCCTTCTTTGTTATTTGTATTCTCTGCTTTGTCTTGCTCCATTCTGTCTGGAGCAAATCACACCCACGCTTCAAGACTTGCTTCCTGCTCCAGCATGGCCCTAAAATGTCACGTGACCTTTTTGGCCCACATCCCTTTCTTCCTTCTTTGCAATTAGGCCATTAGTCATCTCGTGATTCTGTACTCTTAAATCAGTTCTTATATTGTAAAATATCATATAGAGCTGTTTTTATCCAGAATGGAGTGCAGTCTACAAGGGAGCAGAAACTTTCTCTTCTCTTTCTTCCAACCTCTATTACATTATGTTTCTGTGATTGAGTTGATGGTAGAAATACATTATAGAATTCATTACGTTGTTGAATTCATTGGAGTGGGAAGTGGGGATAAGAAGAAAACTAAGATGGGGGCGGAGCAAGATGGCAGAGGAGTAGGAGACCTGGATTTCGTCTCCTCTCAGGAATTCAGCTGGATGGGGATCAAACCATTCTGAACACCTACAAACTCAACGGGAGATCGAAGAAAGGAATA
>NW_027786916.1:0-288 GCF_054177405.1 Leptonychotes weddellii | reverse complement strand
GACTCTTGAGGTTAAATCTAAATTTCCTGCTACAGTTCCCAAAGAGTTTGAGAGTTTAGATCAAAAAGGCAACACAGAAAATGGAACCAAAAAAAAAAAAGTTTGGGGTTTTTTTTTTGGTTTTGTTTTGTTTTGTTTTAAGAGAAAGAGAGAGAGTGCACGCATGCATTCTCATGGGTGTGACTGAAGAGGGGGTAGGGACAGAGGGAGAGGGGCAGAGAGTATCTCAAGCAGATACCCCACTGAGCATGGAACCCAACACAGGGCTCAATCTCACGACCCTGAGAT
>NW_027786915.1:0-288 GCF_054177405.1 Leptonychotes weddellii | reverse complement strand
GAGCTTGATCTACATCATCGTTACCACCATTATCATCAGAGAGGGGGATACAGACCCAGAGCGGCGGCTTGATTTATCCAAGTCCCAGGGTTAGGAACAGAGCCAACTGGCGGGCAGGCTGATGGATTGATCAGAGGTAGTTATTTTAGAGGGGTACAGCTTTCGGAGCCTCCACGGAATTCTTTATTAAATGTTTTAAGTTGTATTGTGTTATGTTAGTCACCATACGATACATCATTAGTTTTTGATGTAGTGATCCACGATCCATTGTTTTCGTATAACACCCAG
>NW_027786914.1:0-288 GCF_054177405.1 Leptonychotes weddellii | reverse complement strand
CAGCAAAGATGTATTTCTTACTTTCTCTTTCCTTGCCTAATGTGACTGCCTGCTTAGGGACATGAACTTCCTGTCTGTGTGTCTGCCACATGCACTGTATCCCCAGCATCCATGTCCCCCTTCCCAAGACCATCCTGATTCGGGTGGGGAGGTGAGGGCGGAGGAGAGGGTGGGAAGCTGTTCTCTTCCATTTGATAGGTTTGATGGGAAAAATACTCAGGATGACTGTCTCCCAGCACAAAAGAGATGAGCCCTTTGGCTGCCCAGCCCTCCAGAAAGTCCTTCTGT
>NW_027786913.1:0-288 GCF_054177405.1 Leptonychotes weddellii | reverse complement strand
GGTGAGGAGAGAAAGAGGAAGTGGGGGCCAGCCTTCCGAAGCTCAATCACAGAGCTCCACGGCTGACGTCTGGTGGGACCCACATGCTCATCTTTTCTTTTGTGGGTCTAAAGAAAGTACTAGGAAATGTGCTTTATATCAGAACGTTGGGAGTATAGTCTTTAAGAGATTTTTTTTTAAAGATTTTATTTATTTATTTATTTGACAGAGAGATAGAGAACACAAGTACAGAGAGGCAGGCAGAGGGAGAGGGAGAAGCAGGCTCTCCGCCAAGCAGGGAGCTGGATG
>NW_027786912.1:0-288 GCF_054177405.1 Leptonychotes weddellii | reverse complement strand
GTAGCAGGGTGGTAAGGAGCCCGTGTCTACATAATGGCTTGATTATCTTACCTTGATAAGACCATTGCACTAATCCTACACAGCCTCAGCCAAGAGAGCATATAGACCGTGCTCTTTGAAAATCACAAACTAGCTTTATAATGGCTTGTCCTCCTCATGTTGCTTCAAGTTCTACAATGAGGTCGTTAATTTTTTTTTTAAAGATTTTATTTATTTATTTGAGACAGAGAGAATGAGAGAGAGAGAGAGAGAGAGCACATGAGAGGGGGGAGGGTCAGAGGCAGAAGC
>NW_027786911.1:0-288 GCF_054177405.1 Leptonychotes weddellii | reverse complement strand
TTGAGAGGATCATATGATTCTTGTTCTTTCTTTTGTTAATGTATTGTATCACACTGATTGATTTGCAGATATTGAACCAACCTTGCAGCCCAAGAAATTTGACTTTTATGCTGAGTGAAAGTAATATAGTACTTTGAGCAGACGAATGAGATAAATTGAATTCCACTTAAAAATGATCAATTCATCTGCTGTGTTTCATAGAAAGCATGAAGGGAAAGGCAAACATAGGAGGAGCTGTAAGATTATTTCAGTAATTCAGACAAGTAAGGATAATGGCTTGGAGAAGGA
>NW_027786910.1:0-288 GCF_054177405.1 Leptonychotes weddellii | reverse complement strand
GTATGGTTCAAGTCTTCTTTATCCTTATTGATCTCTGCATAGTTGTTCTGTCCATTATTGAAAGTGATATATTGAAGTTTAACTATTATTGTCATATGGTCTATTTCTCTCTCAGTTTCTGTCAGTTTTGCTTACATGTATTTGGGTGTTGAATTATTAGGTGAATATATGTTTAGAATTGTTTCATTTTTCTGATGACTTGACCATTTTATCGGTATAAAGTCATCCTGTTTATCTTAGTAGCATTTTTAAAGTCCCTTTTGGCTAATGAGTGTATCCACTCCAGCT
>NW_027786909.1:0-288 GCF_054177405.1 Leptonychotes weddellii | reverse complement strand
CTTTCAGAGCTTTGTTCCAAATATATATGTATTCTATTATTTAACATCGGTAAGAAAGGAATAATATTAGTCCAAATTCATAAAATCATGAGAATAAAGCATTAATAACTGGACCATACATTGTAAACACTATGGAATGACTTTAGACTTTGAATTTTGTGGCTTTCATTTTTCATGGAAAACATAGCCCACAACTCCTGTTTCCATGCTGCTTTCTCTGTTTTTGAATGTAGATATTTGAACCCTGAAAATGACAGCTGAGAACCTGACAGTGGGAATGATCTTCCT
>NW_027786908.1:0-288 GCF_054177405.1 Leptonychotes weddellii | reverse complement strand
GGCAGGGGAGGCTTTCAAAGGGATTTGAAAAGTGATGCTTTAGTTATAATATTTAGAAGAACGTGTTCAAGTAAAAACAGCTCCAACCAAATGAGGGACACATTTTATCACTTACTGAGAGATACTTTCAGTGTGATCCTGACTCAAAGATTAAATAACCATCACTGAATTATTCAGAAATACATGGTTTCTAGACAAGTGCACTTTCACTTCTGTCTTTCATTTTTTAAAGTCAGAAATGACTCTCAAGCCGGGTTTCAAACAGATGGGCATTGGGCTGTTCCAAAG
>NW_027786907.1:0-288 GCF_054177405.1 Leptonychotes weddellii | reverse complement strand
AGCACTGGGTGTTATACGAAAACAATGGATTGTGGATCACTACATCAAAAACTAATGATGTATGGTGACTAACATAACATAATAAAATTAAAAAAAAAAAAAGCTAGGATTCCAACTCCAAAGCTTGTGCATTACCCCACACAGCATATTTAGCCTCAGATATGATAAAATTTCTACATAGCATAAGAAGCGTATTGAGTTTAAATTCAGTTTTACTTAGTGCAACATCACTTATTTTCCTCTATTTAAGATATAAAGGGCTAATTGATGCCTGTTGTTCTAATGTGT
>NW_027786906.1:0-3371 GCF_054177405.1 Leptonychotes weddellii | reverse complement strand
AGCTCTGCCACACTCAGGCACCCCCGGTCTTTCTGTGACCCCGAGGGTCCTGAGACCCCACTGTCCCGGAGGGTTCCACCCCCCGCTTAGCCACCAGAGTGATGTCCCTCAGCGGAGCAGACTTCTAAAAGTTCTGATTTTGTGCTCCGTGGTTCTATCACTTGCCAGAAGCGGCCGACGGAGGCCCCTTCCCCGCCATCTATCCTCCCGAATATCGCCTCGGATTCACTTCTCCGCACGTCCTACCTTCCAGAAAGTGGTCGCTTTTCTGATGAGAGAGTTGTTGCTATTCTTTTCTTCGATCTCCTGTTGAGTTTGTAGGTGTTCAGAATGGTTTGATCCCTATCCAGCTGAATTCCTGAGAGGAGAGGAAATCCAGGTCTCCTACTCCTCCGCCATCTTGCTCTGCCCCCGAGACTGGTTTTTAATTTTAATGAAGTTCAACTTACCAGTTTTTTTCTTTCATGGATCATGCTTTTGATGTTGTCTCTAAAAACTTATCACTTAACCAAGGTCATGTAGATTTCCCTGATGTTTCTTAGAGTTTTATAATTTTTCATTTTGCATTGAAGTTTATGATCGATTTTGAGTTTAACTTTTTTTTTTTTTTAAAGATTTTATTTATTTATTTGACAGAGAGAGCGAGCGAGAGCAGGAACACAAGCAGGGGGAGTGGGAGAAGGAGAAGCAGGCTTCCTGCCGAGCAGGGAGCCCGATGTGGGACTCGATCCCAGGACCCTGGGATCATGACCTGAACTGAAGGCAGACGCCCAGTGACTGAGCCACCGAGGCGCCCCTTGAGTTTAATTTTTATGAAAGGTATAAGGTCAATGATAGGATCACATGATTTTTCTTTTCTTCCTTAGCTTGTTGATGTGATGAATTGCCTTGATTGACTTTTGAATGTTGAACCAATCTTGCATACATAGAATACATTCCACTGGCCATGATTTATAATTCTTTTCATACATTATTGGAAATGATTTGCTAATACCTTATTGAGGATTTTTGCATCTCTCTTTATGAGAGATACTCATAGATTCATAGTTTTCCTTTCTTGCTGTATCTTTTTTTTTTTTTAAGATTTTATTCATTTGAGAGAGAGGGAGCATGAGCTGGGGGGCGGGGAGGGAGAGGGACAAGCAGACTCCCCACTGTGCGTAAAGCCTGGCATGGGGCTCAACCCCAGGACCCTGAGATTGTGACCTGAACCGAAGTCGGATGCTTAACCAACTGAGCTACCCAGGCACCCCTTTCTTGCTATATCCTTACCTGGTTTTGGTATTAGGTTAATGGTGGCCTCATAGAGTAAGTTAGAAAGTGTTCGCTTTGCTTCTGTTTCCTGGACGAGATTGTAGAGAACTGGTATAATTTCTCCAAATATTTAAATATTTGGTAGAATGCACCAGTGAAACCATCTAGACCTGTTGCTTTTATGTTTGGATGATTATTAATTGTTGATTCAATTCCTTTATTAGATATGGGCCTATTCAGATTATTTCTTGTGTGAGTTTTAATAGATTGTGTCTTTCAAGGAATTGGCCTGTTTTATCCAAGTTATCAAATTTGTGGCATAGAGTTCTTTATATTCTTTTAACATCCAGGAGATCAGAAGTAATAGCCCCTCTTTCATTTCTGATATTAGTATGGGTTTGGTTCTAAACCACCACAATAAAGCCAGTCAAATAAATTTTTTGGTTTCCAGTGCACATAAAAGTTATGTTTAACCTATACTGTGGTCTGTTAAGTGTACAATAGCATAATGTCTAAAAAAAAAGTATGTACCTTAATTTAAAAGTATTGCTTAAAAAAGTGCTAACCATTATGTGAGCTTTCAGTGAGTTGTAATCTTTTTGCTGGAGGAGGGTTTTGCCTCAATGTTGACGGCTACTGACTGTGATCAGGGTGGTGGTTGCTGAAGGTTGGGGTGACTGTGACAAGTTCTTAAAATAAGACAACAGTGAAGCTTGCCACATCAATTAACTCTTTCACAAATGATCTCTCTGTGGCATGTGATGCTTTTTGATATGCATGTGATGCTTTTTGATATGCATGTGATGCATTTTGCCCACAGTAGAACTTCTTTCAAAATTGAAGTCAATCCTCTCAATCCCTGCTGCTCCTTTATCAGCTTAGTTTATGTAATATTCTAAATCCTTTGTTGTCACTTCAACAGTCTTCACAGCATCTTCACCAGGAGTAAATTCCATCTCAAGAAACCACTCTTTGCTCATTCACAAGAAGCAGATCCTCATGCGTTCAGGTTTTATCACGAGATTGCAGCAATTCAGTCCCACCTTCACGCTCCACTCTTGATTCTACTTCTCTTGCTGTTTCCACTACATCTTCAGTGACTTCTTCCACCAAAGTCTTAAACCCTCAAAATCATTCATGAAGGTTGGAATCAACTTCTTCCAAACTCCTGTTAATGATATTTTGACCTTTTCCCATGAATCACAAATGTTCTTAATGGTATCTAAGAGGGTGAATCCTTTCCAGAAGGCTTTTAGTTTACTTTGCCCATATCCATTAAAGGAATCACTGTTTATGGCAGCGATAACCTTATGAAATATATTTCTTAAATGATAAGACTTGCAAGTTGAAATGACTCCTTGATCCATTGGCTGCAGAATGGATGTTGGACTAGCAGGCAGGAAAACAGCATTAATTTCATGGTACCTCTCTGTCAGAGCTCCTGGGAAACCAGATGCATTGTCAATGAACAGTAATATTTTGCAAGGAACCTTTTTTCTGAACAGTAGATCTCAACACTGGGCTCAAAATATTGAGTAAACCATAGTGTAAATAGGTGTGCTGTCATCCAGACTTTGTTGTTGCATTTATAGAACACAAGCAGAGTAGATTTTTTTTTTTTAATTTTTTAATTAACATATAGTGTATTATTTGTTTCAAGGGTACAGGTCTGTGATTCATCAGTCTTACACAGTTCACAGTGCTAACCATAGTACTTACCCACCCCATTGTCCATCCCCCAGCTACCCCTCCACTCTAGCAACCCTCAGTTTGTTTCCTGAGATTAAGAGTCTCTTATGGTTTGTCTCCCTCTCTGGTTTCATCTTGTTTCATTTTTCCCTCCCTTCCCCAGTGATCCTGTCTTGTTTCTCAAATTCCTCATGTCAGTGAGACCATATGTTATTTATCTTTCTGTGATTGACTTATTTCGCTCAGGATAATACCCTCTAGTTCTATCCACGTCATTGCAAATGGCAAGATTTCATTTTTTTGATGGCTGCATAATATTCCATTGTATATATATACCACATCTTTATCCATTCATCTGTTGATGGACATCTAGGCTCTTTCCATAGTTTGGCTATTGTGAACATTGCTGCTATAAACATTGGGGTGCA
>NW_027786905.1:0-288 GCF_054177405.1 Leptonychotes weddellii | reverse complement strand
GTGGAAATGAAGAATACAAAGATTGTGAAAAGGGCTGGTTATTTCTTACTGCACTGATGATTTTATTTTTTATTTTTTTTATTTATTTATTTTTTTTTTTTTAAAGATTTTATTTATTTATTTGACAGAGAGAGACACAGCGAGAGAGGGAACACAAGCAGGGGGAGTGGGAGAGGGAGAAGCAGGCTTCCTGCAGAGCGGAGAGCCCGACGTGGGGCTCGATCCCAGGACCCCGGGATCATGACCTGAGCTGAAGGCAGACGCTTAACGACTGAGCCACCCAGGCGC
>NW_027786904.1:0-288 GCF_054177405.1 Leptonychotes weddellii | reverse complement strand
TGTACCAGGAAGTGGGCCAGTTTGGGAGACACTTTTCAGTAGAAGAGTTTTTGCCTTCCTTAGTACACCTGGGGTCATTTCTTGTTTCATATTAACCTAAGATTAGCAATGCCCCCCATGGCACAGAACATTGGGGATATTGATCAAAAATGAATAATTGGTCCTGGAATCCTAAGCATCACTCCTTTCTCTCTGAAGCCTTTTTATATTGAGGTGGCTTGTCTATCCCCTCTCTCTCCAACCTATAGGACAGGAAGTAAGGAATGGTTGGCAGCCCATTATAAAACT
>NW_027786903.1:0-288 GCF_054177405.1 Leptonychotes weddellii | reverse complement strand
TGGGTGCACTGTGCCTGCAAGGTATGCATGCCAGCAAGAGAGGACCTGCCACTGCCTCTGAGACCAGCCCAGCCCAGGTGGGGCATATGGTTTTAACAGGGTGCATGCTGGTCTGCTTTTGAAATGAGATCTGCCACCACTGTAGCTGCTGGGACCAGGCCAGTTCTGCAAAGCACGTGGGCAGGGTGTACAATTTTAACAAGGTGTGCCCTAGTCTTCCTCTGGAGGTGGCCTGCTACTGCCATCTCCAGGACTGAGGCCCCACAAAGTGCATGGGTTGGGAAACAG
>NW_027786902.1:0-288 GCF_054177405.1 Leptonychotes weddellii | reverse complement strand
TCTCTGTCTCCTTTTAAAGGCAGGTGTCCCTCACCCGATGCCCTCATCATCCACACTGTATAATCTTACTGGTCTTTTGATTTAAACATCTATTGTATTATGATTGTCATATCCATATTTCCAGCCCAGTGCTCTACTAAAGATTTATATGTACATATCTAACTTCCTGATGCAGATTCCTATCTCAATTGGCAATGTGTACTGTGGAGGGGGTTGGGGGAGGGGGGTAAAATCACCCCAGTTGAGAACTAGTGGTTAACTTATATATGATCATTTGTGTCTTTCCTC
>NW_027786901.1:0-288 GCF_054177405.1 Leptonychotes weddellii | reverse complement strand
TACTCTGGAAACAATTCATTCAGACTTCTTCTTCTTCTTTTTTAAAAAGATTTTATTTATTTGACACAGAGAGCAGGAGAGCACAGGCAGGGAGGGGGTGGCAGAGAGAGGAGAAGCAGGTCCCTTGCTGAGCAGGGAGCCCGATGTAATGCTTAATTCCCGGGACCCTGGGATCATGACCCAAGCCGAAGGCAGACGTTAAACCGACTGAGCCACCCAGCGCCCCCCATTCAGACTTCTTTAAAGACCTCATTCCTTCCCTCCCTTTCTGTTGCCAGTGCTCTCACC
>NW_027786900.1:0-288 GCF_054177405.1 Leptonychotes weddellii | reverse complement strand
GCTCTGGGCCACCAACTGTGAGACCTCTTCTCCCTGCTTCCCACTCCGAGTGGGGCCCACTGTTTCTAGGAGCGAATCCTCCTTCGTGTTGTTGATGTGTCATCACTACCAGGATTCAGCACACGGGATCCCTGCAATCCTACCTGACAGTCAGGTCATCGGGGACTCTGGGCCTGACCCTTCCATGGACGTGGAACTGAGTATTATCCTTTGTAAGCATCCAGAAGTGTGGACACGGGGCGGGGGGCGGGGGAGGGTATATGCTTCCCTATTGGATCATTTGTTTGC
>NW_027786899.1:0-288 GCF_054177405.1 Leptonychotes weddellii | reverse complement strand
TCAGTTTTTCATCAATTTCTACTAAAAAAAGTTTGCATGAATTTTAATTAGGCTTGCATTGAACATATAGATTATTCTGGGAATAATTCGGTCAGAATAATATTCAGTATTGCAGTCCATAAATATGGCATATCTCTTCCTTTACTAACTCTTCAGTTTCTCTCAAAAATATTTTGTGATTTTCATTGTATAGGTATTGCACTTATTTTGTTAAACTTAACTCTATTTCATGTTTTTGATACTCCTTTAAATAATATAAAAATACTTTTATGTATCCAATAATTTATT
>NW_027786898.1:0-288 GCF_054177405.1 Leptonychotes weddellii | reverse complement strand
GGGAGAGGGAGAAGCAGGCCTCCCGCCGAGCAGGGAGCCCGATGCGGGGCTCGATGCGGGGCTCGATATGGGGCTGGATACGGGGCTGGATACGGGGCTCGATCCCAGGACCCTGGGATCATGACCTGAGCCGAAGGCAGACGCTTAACGACTGAGCCACCCAGGCGCCCCAAGCGTTCAACTCTTGATTTCAGCTCAGATCATGATCTCAGGGTCATGAGATCAAGCCCTCATTGGGCTCTGTGTTGAGAGCATGGAACCTGCTTAAGATTCTCTCTCCCTCTCCCT
>NW_027786897.1:0-288 GCF_054177405.1 Leptonychotes weddellii | reverse complement strand
TTAAGAGAAGAAAGTTCACTGTAGAGTCTTAAGCAAAGATAGTGACATGATTTGATTTATACCTTTCTGAAACATCACTCCTCTGGCTCTGATGAGCATAATGAACGTCTCGGGTGGTTGGTGATGGTCAAGAATGGGGCAGGAGGCCTAAGTGGCAGTGAAGGGACAGCCCAGGAGGCTTCGGGAGCACCCCCCCCAAAAGGACACCATGGAGGCTGGAACCAGAGGGCTGGCAGGAAGACAACACTGACATGGTGCGCCTGTGGTAAGTGGAGTCTACTGGTCATG
>NW_027786896.1:0-3371 GCF_054177405.1 Leptonychotes weddellii | reverse complement strand
TTCATGTAAGGATTCCTAGTAGGTAATATGGAAGATATAAAAATGACAAGAGAAGATCCTCATCTTCAAGAAGCCTATAATATACGTGGGGAAATAAGAAACAGGCAGAAATCACATAATAAAAAACAGACTGTTTAAAGTGCAATAAAGTTGAAACAGATAACCTGCTATAGAGTCTCCGATAAGAAAGAGATAAAGAAATAGAAGAATATTAGAGAGGAACCTAGGAAAGTGTCATGAAGGAGGTGTGAGTATGTAGGGGGTGAAGAATAGGCAAAGATGCTGGGGGAGACAGATGATGAAAGTTAACCCCAGAAGAAAGATCGTATGAGATTTCTGGCCCTCTTTTGCCTTATCCACCTTTCACATCTTTAACCAATCTAGTGGGGATGGACCATCATAATTCAGTGCCCAGTTACTCTAGTGGCCACAAAATAAGCTCCTCAGGCAATCAACAAGAAAAAAAAAGCGCATAGCTGACAACATGTGATAGAATAGTCTTGAATAGTCTTAAAGGGCGCCTGGGTGGCTCAGTCAGTTGATCATCTGACTCTTGATTAGGCTCAGGTCATGATCTCAGGGTCTTGACAATGAGCCCACACGTCAGGCTCTGTGCTCAGCAGGGAGTCTGCTTGGGATTCTCTCTCACCCTCTCCTTCTGCCCCTCCCCACTTCCCCCTTCAAAAAAAAGTCTGAAAATACAATCTTTTTATTTTATCTTTCTGAGCCTTATTTTTCTGACCTATAAAATATGGATAAATAACCCCTACCCACATAAAGTTGTTGGAAGACAAAGTAAAATAACATATTAAAGTGCCTAGAACATGTCTGGTATATAACAGACCTTTCAGTAAATACTAATTTTTCATCCCTTCTATTTTAGTTTCCTAAGGCTGCCATAACAAATCACCATAAATGTAGTAGCTTATTCTAAAATTTGTTCTCTCACAGTTTTGGAGGCTAAAAGTCTGAAATCAAGGTGTTGACAGGGTTTGTTCCCTCTGAAGGTTATAGGGAACCATGGGTTCCAGCTTCTACTGGTTATCAGCAATCCTGCTCCCTAGCTACATGGCTCCATCTGCCTCCATCTTCACATGGTCTTCTCCTCTATATTTCTCTCTGTGTCCCCTCTTCTCCTTACAAGTCTTTGGATTTAGAGCCCACCCTAAATCTATGATTTCATCTCAAGATCCTTAACCAATTACATCTGCAAAGACTCTATTTCCAAAAAAGTTCACATTCTAAGGTGCCGGGTGGACGTGAATTTTGGGGGGGACACTATTCAACCCACCCAACCTCCCTTCTTCAAATTCATTGAGTTTGAAACATTCACAACATCTTTTGTGACTGTCCAGGTCACAGGAAGACATTACCTTTTCACTGCTCCTGTAATATTTCCACGGAATTGAATAATAATATCAACAAATACCTTAAGGAAAACTGGGATTTTAAGAAAGCCTGAGGCAAACCAGCATTTTCAACAGACCCAAAAACCTAGGCTCCAGTTCTCTCTCTACCAGTAGCAACTGTGAGATCTTGGGCAAATTACATCAACTCTTTAAGATTCAATTTCTTCATCTTTAAATGGGAATATCAAACAATAGGGGGAGAATTAAGATAATAAATGTGAAAGCATTTGGGAATTCTAAAATAATATACAAATACTAGTTATTATTTACAAAACTTTCAATGTTTATTTAACAAAATATACTGATAATTGCTAGATATCATCTTAAATACCATGGTCCATGACTTCAAAGAGTTCATAGTCCAATACTAATACAAATAAAGATTACAAAATAATTTACCACTGAATTACTTGGAAATGACCATGTACGTTTGATAAAGCCGAGAAGACAGTGACCAATGCTACCTTGAAGGAGGAAGAAATTGAGCTAAGTCTTACAGGTCAGGTAGGTTTTAGCTAAAGAAGAAAGGAATGAATGCTAGGGAAGAAGACATTAAGGCCAGATATAACAAATTTCAAAGCTAGACAGTATGCCTAGACTTGAAGCAGAGCACCAGCTTCCACAGGTACCTGAATGAAGACAGCCATGATGAAAGCAAGGTTTTAGGAAAAAAGCCTGGCAGCATTTAAAGTCTAGATTGGCAGGAGAGAGACTAAAGGCAAGGATACCAACTAAAAGGCTGTGGCCCTAATCCAGAACATGTTCATCTTCACTGGTTGCTAAAATCGTGACTGGCAGCAAGATCTATAATTTCTGGAAAGCCGCTCAGTTCTCAGGCGGTAATTCCAAGTCTTTCCCAGGGATTTTTCCTCTGCTGACCTCACTAAACCAATCACTGGACTGTATAGAAGCTTTCATTTCACATATCATCTCAGGGCAGAAAAGAAGCATGAAGGACACACAGGTAATCCAATCCAATGTAAAGTCCTCTCTAAAGCAACATGGATGGGAGTAACATCCATTGGGAGTTACAGCCTCTGCTTAAACACTTCAGCCTAAGAAATGCCCATTACATCAAAGCCACTATCTCTGCAAATGACCGACGTCAAATACGTCATCAGCTCCTTGAAGGAATACTCGTTCCTCCGGAGTCCTGGGCCACTGGGAAGGTTAGAGTTCGCCACTGCTAGAGTAGAAGGAGGAATAACACAATCCTGCAGCTTTTGACTGAGATTCAAACCATACCCAGTAGTGGCTGGCTGCAGGGAGACAGGTCTGAGTCAGTCTGTCAGGCGATGAAATCCTCACTCCATCTGCTCTGAGGGAGTCGTCTGCCAAGTTTGATGCCTGAACACATGAGCTCCCACTCCCACACCCACCACTTTCTCCTCTGAGAAGCAGAAACAAAATCTGTTTCAAACCTTCATCTTTTCTCTTCTTCCCAAAGTCCAGCTCTAAGAAATTACCTTTTTCAGTTATAGGTTATGGAAGACAATAGAGAAGCACATAGTCCCCTAATGACTCCAAATGGGCAAGATGGCTATAATAAAACATACATTAAGCATTTCCTGGCTACCTGGCATTTCCATTGTTAACACATTAGTTCCTTGCTGGGACTTAATTATTTTCCTTTATTCCTCTTTCTTTCTTTCTCCTCTTTTTTTTTATGCTATTTTTTTATTATTATGTTATGTTAATCACCATACATCATTAGGGTTTTTTTTTTTTTTGATGTAGTGTTACATGATTCATTGTTTGCGTATAACACCCAGTGCTCCATGCAGTGCCCTTTTTAATACCCATCACCAGGCTAATCCATCCTCCCACCCCCCTCCCCTCTAGAACCCTCAGTTTGTTTTTCAGAGTCCATCATCTCTCATGGTTCCTCTCCCCCTCCAATTTCCCCCCCTTCATTCTTCCCCTCCCGCTATCTTCTTCTTCTTCTTTTTTTTTTTCTTAACA
>NW_027786895.1:0-288 GCF_054177405.1 Leptonychotes weddellii | reverse complement strand
CATGGCCACAAACTTTTCTCCCAAAGCAATAACAGAAGAACCGTTAAAATCCAAAAATTATATAGAACATAGAATGATTTTAACAAGGGAAAAATCTATGGTTTGGATTGATTGGATTGGCACAGAGCTATATAATTGAATATTACTCTGTTTTGTATTGGGGCTGTATTCGAACATATTATGTAAATTCTGAATCATGTAATAGCTCTCCTCTGCATATACACACCAATTTGCCTCTCTAGACAAACTTCATTTAATGCTTTTTAGAAAGGGGAATTGGTTCCAATT
>NW_027786894.1:0-288 GCF_054177405.1 Leptonychotes weddellii | reverse complement strand
ACCCCTTCCCAGCTCTCTTGCTCTGGAAGCTAGGGGTGCACTGTGCCCCGGGACACGGAGGCTGGCTTGGGGTCCCTGTGCATGCAGGAGGCACTGAGTTGCTGCATAAACATGGCAGGGACCCTTAAGCCCTCCCTGGGGTGATCGTATGCTTCTGACCCCAGAAGCCTGGGCTGGAGAGGAACCCAACTCTGTGGGGATCAGCTGGGGGAGAAGGAGTCCTTTGGGGAAGTCAGAAGTGCTCTGTGCCCAAGGGAAGAAGAGGAGGTGGCCAATTCCCGCAGGATT
>NW_027786893.1:0-288 GCF_054177405.1 Leptonychotes weddellii | reverse complement strand
GGATGGCATCATCCTCTACACTGTGGGCACCCATCTCTGTTGTCTTGGTGACTTTATGATAGCAGACAGGACATAGCGGTAGAGTCAACGGCCCCAGGAGAAGCTTTGCACGGAGCATCTCCCAGGTCTCTTTTGTTTCGAAGGTAATCGGTTTTCACTCCACGTTACCCCAACCAAGGAAATCATAGATATCGTCCATAATGAACATCCTCAGATGTTCATCGTGAATTCGCTTGCAAAAGAAAGAACTGAAGCAACATTTCTACTCCGACAAAGAAAGGCAAGGTG
>NW_027786892.1:0-288 GCF_054177405.1 Leptonychotes weddellii | reverse complement strand
GAAAAAGCTGGACAGCCTTACATTTCTGTTCTAGCTCAAATCATTTTATTCCACTGATTCAAAAAAACAAGAAACTGTGTATCCACTGCAGATTATGTCCCCTCATCATGTCCCCAGGCTACTTCTCTGCCCTGGGCAGAAACCAAGTCATCCTTTCTTCCTTCAAGGATCCTCAAGACTGAAACTGTCTTCCTTTTTCGAAACCTTCAGACTCTGCTTTGCTTTTATGGTCCTTTTCCTTCAAGATGGGCAGCAAAGTAGAAAACAGGTTTGTGGTCTTTCTTCCTT
>NW_027786891.1:0-288 GCF_054177405.1 Leptonychotes weddellii | reverse complement strand
GATTCACTTCTCCGCACGTCCTACCTTCCAGACAGTGGTCGCTTTTCTGATGAGAGAGTCCTGCAGTGCACTCCGGTGCCGCTCCTCCTGGGGGACGAAGGGGCGTCTCCCCGGATCTGCCACTTGTTGGGTCCCTGCTGGAGGAGGAGTGGCCCGACTGTGCCCTGGATCACAGTCTATGGCAACCCCGAGCTGAGAGCCCACACCTCGGCTCTGTCTCTGCAGCCGGCTTCCCTGCTCCAATACTTGGGGGCTCTGCCACACTCAGGCACCCCCAGTCTTTCTGTG
>NW_027786890.1:0-288 GCF_054177405.1 Leptonychotes weddellii | reverse complement strand
GTAGGTGTTCAGAATGGCTTGATCCCTATCCAGCTGAATTCCTGAGAGGAGACGAAATCCAGGTCTCCTACTCCTCCGCCATCTTGCTCTGCTCCTGAATCACTTTTTATTGTTGTGAAAATATTGATCTCTTGAATCAGGTTCTCCTCAAAGTTTATAAAATACTATAATTCTTAAAAACAACAGCAGCAAAACTCACACCAAAACTCTTACTGATTTGAAGTACAATGGCTGAACTTACATTTTTAATTTTATTTCATTTCTGTATATCTTGGCAAATTGCTTATG
>NW_027786889.1:0-288 GCF_054177405.1 Leptonychotes weddellii | reverse complement strand
TTGGCTCTTTCCACAGTTTGGCTATTGTGGACATTGCTGCTATAAACATCGGGGTGTGCACTTCCTTCTAACCAGACACCACTGTTTGGATTTCTTCTTGTTTTCTCTGGTGGAGATTCTGTTGAGTCAGAATTTTCCATGCATGCCCTGAAAGGGTCTCAAGGCCAAAGCAAATCAATATAGTAAACACTTATCTAGTGTCTACTTTGTCCTTGGCTCATAAGAACACCACTACACTTGTTCAAGGATATGATAGGATGAACAGATGTAGTGATGGCTTGGGGATCA
>NW_027786888.1:0-288 GCF_054177405.1 Leptonychotes weddellii | reverse complement strand
AATACAATGCATGATTGCATCCGCCTCTCCTTTCTCAATAGCTTTATTGAGATGTAATTTAGATACCATAAGTCACCCATTTAAAGTATACAATTCAGTGCTTTTTTTAGTGTATTTATAGAGTTTTGCAATCATCACCCCAAATAGAAACCTTAGCCGTCACTCCCCATCCCCCCATTCCCTACACTTAGCTCTAGGCAGTTACTAATCTATTTACTCTCCAGATGTACCTACTCTGGACATTTCCTATAAACAGACTCTTACAATATGTGGTCTTTTTTTTTTTTT
>NW_027786887.1:0-288 GCF_054177405.1 Leptonychotes weddellii | reverse complement strand
TGAATTTGTAGGACGTGTATTATCAAGGCCTGCCATTGCTGTGAATGTTTATCTTCCTCTCAAAGAGTTTCAACGCTCTAACATAGGGTGTTCCCTTTAATGTCCCTGTGATGCAGGTAGGTGAGTCCAAGTTCTTCTGCAGATCTCCATAATGGTATCAACAGGGGTCCAGGGGAACACGATTTGAAACTATAACTTACGATTTTCCACGCAGCCACCTTTGTAGCCCCCGTCCTTCTTACCCACCTAGTCAAGATCCACTCGAGTTTTTAGAAATTTAGAATGCAG
>NW_027786886.1:0-288 GCF_054177405.1 Leptonychotes weddellii | reverse complement strand
TGTTGCTCTTCTTTTCTTCGATCTCCTGTTGAGTTTGTAGGTGTTCAGAATGGTTTGATCCCTATCCAGCTGAATTCCTGAGAGGAGAGGAAATCCAGGTCTCCTACTCCTCCGCCATCTTGCTCCACCCCCCTCTCTACCATTAGCATTTTACCTGAACTTCTGTGTCAGCCTTATTACAGCTTTCATTGCTTCCAATCATATTTCCCTCCACTTTGCCATAAATAATAATTAGGTCCAGTCAGCTAGGATATTCACTTTCTCAAGGGAAGACTTAAGTGGACACTG
>NW_027786885.1:0-3371 GCF_054177405.1 Leptonychotes weddellii | reverse complement strand
ATCACCCAATTTTTGTAAAAGAATGCTTCTGGCTGCTATAGGGCAAATGGATTAAAGGTGGGAGAGAATGGAAACCAGATGACTAATTCTGAGGTTACTGCAGCCATCTAGGCAAGTAGCTAGGACCGGAGCTGGTGGTGGAGCAAAAGTAAGTACACAGATAAGAGATCTACATTTGGCAGTAAAACCAACATGCCTTGAAGAGTGATTAATATGAATTATGGGGAAACAAAAGTGTCTAGAAAAGACCCCCATTTAATATACCAAGGGTAAGAACAGCTGCTATTATTACTTTAACAAAATATTCAGACTATCTGGGCAGAAAAGATTTTAAGTGATACTTATTTTCTTTATGCTTCCCGAATTTTCAGTTTTTATCTATTACATAAACATCGTGTTGTAACTTGAAAAATATAAGCCATGTCTATCTTAACTATTCTGGTTATTTTTCAGGAGCGTATCCATGTCTACAGCTCTAGTCCGGCAGAACCACCTGGCCCTCTTCTTCATTTCTGAAACAGATGATCTCAGTAATTTTTGCAATAGTTGGGACATCAGAAGCTAACACTTGCCAGTCAACTGGCTTCCCTGCCCTGTTCGAACTTTCCCTCTCCTACACCAACAGGGCTGAACAGGCTGTAGGTCACACTGCTGAATAAAGGACCCCGATGTCACGCACTTGGCATCTTTGCACTGAGACGAATAAAGCAACACTACAGAACAGCCAAGACAGAGTCTCAGGCCTCAGATATCAGTGTGTCAAAGCGTGGCCTTCTGATTATCATTTTATCTGTGTTGGATTGATGAAAATTTAAAAAAAAAGTTTTTTTTTTTTTAAAGATTTTATTTATTTATTTGACAGAGAGAGAGACAGCGAGAGCAGGAACACAAGCAGGGGGAGTGGAAGAGGGAGAAGCAGGGTCCCCGCCAAGCAGGGAGCCCGATGCGGGGCTCGATCCCAGGACCCTGGGATCATGACCTGAGCCAAAGGCAGACGCTTAGCGACTGAGCCACCCAGGCGCCCAAAAAAATTTTTTTAATTATCTAAATACCTGTGAAGGCTTAGGAAAAGCTGACTGCCACTCCACTTTAAGTTCATTTGGATGATATCTAACTTTTGGCTGTGTAAAAGCCTAGTGCTGAGAGAAGAATCTGAACACAAACTTTAGAGAGAGTCAGACCTGGGTCTGAACACCTGCTCCACCAGTGGTATGGCTTTGGGGAAACTGACTCTCCTTCCTCTAGGCCTCAGTTATGACTTCTGTAAAACAGAAATAACAGGAACTACGCCAACGGCTTGTTATCTCATTTAAACGGCAAACGAAAAAGGACCTAGCATAGTGCCTAACGCACAGTAAGCATTCGTTAATAGAAAAGTTATTATGATTTCATAATATACTACGTGGTATAGATAAACAAACAAAACAAACAAACAACAACAAAACAAACCTCTAGGACGCCTGGGTGGCTCAGTTGGTCAAATGTCTGCCTTCGGCTTGGGTCATAGTCCCAGGGTCCTGGGATTGAGTCCTGCATCGGGCTCCCTGCTCAGCGGGGAGCCTGCTTCTCCCTCTCCCTCTGCCCCTCCCCTTGCTCCTGCTCTCTCTCACTCACTCTCTCTCCAATCAAATCTTAAAAAACAACAACAAAAAAACAAACCTCCACAAATCTGACAGCTAGCTAGAATTATAGAATTACATACAGGATCATCAAAATGTTCACCAAATTTCTTTATTGAAAAGTCTGCAGTGACTTCTAAAATACTACAACCAAGAGGAACCAGTTGGGATTTACATACCATTGCCCCCTTCCATCAGGCTCATATCATTTAGGCACACAATGTTGGTGAAGGCCTCTCTTCTTCTTTCCAGCTCCAAACAAAGAGAAAGATATCCAGGCCAGAAACTTTAATTTAGAGAACAAAGTGGAAGAAAGGAATCAAAACAGTGAATTTATCTGGAGCTGTGCTGTCCAATATAGCAGATGCTAGCCACATGTGGCTACTTAAATTTAAATTAAGTAAAAAGTTCTTCAGCTGACCAATCCATATTTCAAGCTTTCAATAGCCTAAGTGGCTAGTGGCTACCATATTGGACGATGGAGTAGAATATTTCCATTATCATAGACAGTTCTATTAGACAGCCCAATCTGGAGTGTTTAAGAAAAAAAAAAGAATAAAAGCTAGAGATAAATACTGACATTTGAGGCCAAGCACCAATTATGAAATATGTAACCTTAAATACTGTATAAACTTTCATATTTCTCCCCCAAATATGCAAACTATGGAAGTTTTCCTTGACTCTTCGCCCTCCTTCATTTGCTATACCCATTGTCTTTAAGTCTCACTACATTTTCCTTCAGAATGTCCCACTTCTTTCTCATGTATGACACCAGAAATGATCTCCAGAAAGCTCCATTTTTATCATGTCATTTTTGTACCCCAAAGTCTAAAAGGTCTCTCCTGATAGCTAAATTCTTCTGATGAGCTTTCAAGGTCCTACATGATCTCATCACCCACCACACCCGACTAGTCTCATCTCTTATTATCAATGAACAAATATGTATCAAGTACCTACCATGAATTGAGGCATTATGAGGAAAAAGGAAGACACAGGTCCCTAGCTCCAGAAGATGATAATCCAGGTGGAGCCATAAGGTAACACGGCCAAGCAATAAAGAACTGATACGTGGTCCAGACAAAAAGCAATGTCAGTTTCTCCTGCTCCTGATGTTTCTCTCACCTGCCCTGCCCTCCTCTTGGGCTCCTTTATCAATACAAATCCTGTCCAGCCTTCAGGGCTTTCACCTCCAAGTCTCACCTCCTCCTGAAGTCCTTCACCAGCACTTCTACTGAGCACATTCTGATCTCTCCCTTCTTGAGAACCCTGCATCAGTTGTAACTTATCACACAGTCTGGTGCTTAATTAAATACCACCTCAGTGCCTGAGAACTGGGGCTAGCTACTAAGGACCAGGGGGAGAGATTAATTAGCAAGGGCCGTCTCTTCTACACAAAGAAAAAATATGCACAAAATTTAAAAAGATGTTTACTCTACTATCACTTAAAACAAAATGTACTTTTCCATAGTAAAGAGAATTCCCAAATGATAAAGCATACCAATTCAAGTCCTTTGCTACAAAGCTATTAACTAAGATGATTCTAATCTTAACTTCAGCTTCTAAAAAATTCTCACTTACCCATGAGACTTACAGATGTCAGTCATTTTCTCTTTGGTTGTAAAATCTGCAGGTAGTTTAATGAGATGAAGCATCAGCTGGCTATAACCCCACGAACACAAGTGTGAATGAGGCCTGTGAAATGAAAAGCTCTCAGTAAATGGAATAGGAAATACATTCTACAAAATGTTTATT
>NW_027786884.1:0-13779 GCF_054177405.1 Leptonychotes weddellii | reverse complement strand
AAATAAATAAATAAATAAATAAATAAATAAATAAATAAATAAATAAAAGAGTCAACCCCTTTAGGGATGACCTCGGCGGCAGAGAGCTGCCGTGCCCCATGGTCTTTCCTGGGATGGGGGGTGGGGGCAGGAGGGCTCTCTGATGGAGGCAAAGGAATAAAGATGCGGCCACTTTGGCCCCAAGCAGTCAACTCTGACAGCCATGTGAGCTCCAGAGCTCCCCACGGGGTCACCGGGGAGCTTTTCCTTCTCCCTCTGCCCACTCCTACCTCCTCTCACTAGGGGTGTTGATTCCAAGGGTACTCTCTAATAACATTTGCATACTAAACTTTCCGAAATTGCTTTCTGGCGAGCCCAGCCTGGGGCAGGCTCCCTCTGTAGCCTGTTCTCCTCTCACCTTACGTGTTCCCTGGGCAATTTCATCCACGGCCATGAATTTGCTTGCCACCTAATCCCAAAAGTATGCATGTACAGCCATTGTTGCTTTTCCTAGAGGCGAGCAGGCCCAACTGCCTGGGGCCATCACTTCCCAACTGTCCCCCGCGGCACCCGCGGCACCTGGCCCCTCAGTGTCCACACCCAGTTTCATCATCTTTTCTACCCTCCCCCTCCTGGCACCCCCCCCCAGCACTTTCCTTCCTGTATTCCCTCTGTTGGTGAATGTTCCGCCACTCCCTGGGGTTCCCAAACCCAACTGAAGAATCTTCTCTATTACGGCCAACAGGGCTGCCCACGGCTGTGGCCACACGCCTCCCTCGTACCCTCCCCACCTGCACTTCGGGCCTGGGGCAGACCCTGCCCTTCCTTCTCTTGCCTGAACTGCTGCCCTGGCATTCTGGCTGGCTCTCTTGCTTCCTCCGGGGGGCCTTTCTCACTGTGGCCAGAGAGATCTATCGCATGAATACACCTGCTCTTGTTATTTCCTCTAACGAAAACTTTCTTCAGGGATGTTTAGCCTCAACGCCTTTGCCAACATCCGAGGGCCCCGGCCCAGCTGCCAGTCTGCTCCATGTCTGTCCCTTCGCCCGCCTGCTGCTTTACGCTCTGGGGAGAGATACTGACCTCCACGAGGCGCCCAGAAGCCCCCACCTCTGCTCCCCCTGTGCATCGCTCTACTTGCTGCCCCCAGCCTGGGCCTGCCCCTGACTTACCTGCTGGAGGAACCCCTCGACCCGAAGTTAGCCCCAGTAGCACCTCTTGGGGAAGCCTTCACAGTTTCTCCACAGCTTCTCCTGGCCCTTCATCTTTACCTCTCACAGAGCACTCATTTTCTGTGATGGCCTGTTTGCATGCTCATCGTCCTTCTCAGGAAGCTTCTTGAGGGCAGCTACCGGGTCTCCCAGCTTCAGTGTCCTGCCCAGCACCACCTAGTAGGCACCAAACAAATATTGACTGGATGGTTGAGGGAGTAAATGAATACATGCTGGAAGAATAATACAAGGGCCTCCTCGGGGCCTTCGGCTCTAGGCCTGGCTCCACCACTAATTAGCTCTATGCCTCTCTTCTAGGTCTCTGTTACCTTAGCTGTAAACTGAGAAGATTGGCTTAGACGATCTCTAAGGCGCCTTCCAGGGCTAAAGCCCTCTGAAGAAGATCAGATAAGAATGCAGAATGGTAACAAGATCCCCGGGGCCTCTGGCCCTGAGCCGGAGGCTGCAATTCTTCGGGGAACCACTAGGTGGCAGGTGGGAAGGAAGCGGGCTGACTGCTGTGTAGCTTTCGCTTTTAGAAAGCAAGGGTGAGTCACTGGGTTCCCACTCTTTGTGACTCAGGAACTCTGTCGGGGGCAGTCTTTTCTCCAGGCCCTACAATATAGAATGCTGAGATGAAACAGCAGGTCCTGTTTCTCAGGTAGGCCACAGTCCACAAACACAAAAGCACCCAGCCGCACACCACAGAAGAGGCTGGCCCTCCCAGGGGTCTGCTTGACAACAGGGCAAGAGGGGCATTGGTGCTTTGATTCATCCCTCTCCTCTTTCTGCCACCAATTTGGGTTGTGAGACTTTTATTTGGCATGCATTTCAGTAGGAACCAAGAATTACAGGATTTTTTAGATGATAGATAAGAAAACTGCTCTGTGGGGAGGATACCGGTTACCTCCCTTCCAGGTGAAGAAAGATGAGGCATGGAATGGCAACGCATGCCATCTGAAGATAGAGCTGCCCCGGGCATGTTCACAGTGCAATCAATGAGTCATAAGAACATCCAGGATGTTTTCAGCATCACAGGACTCTCTCATGAGATCCTTTGGCATTTAATCTAAAACCAAACCCAAACTCCCTCATATGCCGTGATTGGTGATGTGGGGCTTGGTTTCATAATAGGCTAGGTTATGCTTTAGTGACATTTTAATCCTGCAAGGGCATTGGCATTGGGGGGGTAGGTGGTAAGGTGGGAGGACTCTGCTCCGTGTAGTCCTTTTTCAGGGACCCAGACCACACCTCGGGTCACAACAGCAAAAGAGGGATCTGTGCGGTTGGGTCAGGCCTCCTGATGCTCTGACCTAGAAGTGACACCTCAAATGTTCTTGTGGCCAACAGCCATAAACTGTCACCTGCTGCTGCCTCCCTGCGGCAGGCGGGAGGGGTTGTGTGCAAAATGTGAAGCAGACAGGACATCTGACGAGCACCAAATGTCCCAGTTGTAGAGGCCACTTTTAGGCAACAGGCTTAAGCAATGAAAACTTGAGCAAGGCAAAAGGACCCACAGTGACTACCGAGCTGACGCAAACGGGCTCATTGAGTGACCCACCTTGAAATGGCCAGAGTCCCTAACCAACCAATGGGCTACTTTCGACCAGGCACAGTTACCAAAAAAAGGAAAATTCCATAGGTTCCCATACCTCCTCACTCCACCCCATAACTATAGCCTCCCCCCTCAGCCACCTCCTGGCAAATGGTCTCTCCTTTGCCGTCCTGCCCGCTATCCCTTGCAGTGTATTCAAAAAACTTCTATCTCTTTGATCTGCCTGGGGTGAATTCTTTCACCACCCGTGCCAATCAGAATGCCCCACACCTGCCACAGTGGCAAAATGTGTACATACATATATATATTATTTACTGAGAGTTATTATATCTGCCAATCAGTGTTCATCCAAATTCTCCACTGAGGAGCCCCAGTGGCCTGGGGTCAAGAGGTGAAACCCAAAGCCATGTTCACCGCCCCAACTGGCCTTTCTCTAATCTACAGAGCATAGAATAATTCACATTCTGTTCAAAATCTGTTCCTCCCACCAAACCCAACAAACTCTCTACAGCTGAACCCATTAAGTCCGCTTCTGTTCTAGTTACTACAGATGAACCTTCCATTGCCACCCGAAGCTAACCCTCCACCGGTGTCCCCCTTCTTCTTCACCTTCTCAAGGACAGCACGCGAGCGATTCGTACCTCTCTCTCTTCCATCGTGGATTTTCTCCTCTGCGCTAGACTATTTTCATCGGCATACAGACATGATCTTACAAAATACCTTTCTTTGTCTCACATCATTCTGATTCGTTCCCCTTGTCTCTGGCCCTCTACAGCAAAACCCCAGGGAAAGGCTTCCACGGTTATCTCCAGATCCTCTTTTCCCTTTCTCTCCTGGCCTCACTCCTACCAGGCTGCCCTCCTTCCATGACACTGCTCTTGCCAAGGCCACTGAAGATCTCTAGGTGTCAAGGCCTGGAGCCTCAATCAGTCTCTTCCTTGTGCTGGGGGGGGGGGGCCCTCCTCCCAGCGCCTCTGCTGGATCTCACTCATAGTCCCAGCCTCCCCCATGGAAGTGCCCCAGTGACACTTGTCTCCTCCAGCTGCTGTCCCTGTGAGGTAGCTTCGACACACTGAGGCCTCCCACATTTGTGTCTCTGAGCTTTCCTGAGCTCCAGCCCTGTATTAGAGTCAGCTGTCTACCCAGCACCCCCGTTTGAACGTGTGTTGGAAACTCAACAAGGGTGCCCCACAAAGACTGCCTTTCCCACCATCCTCCTCATCTTAGAAAGTGGCACCTGCGTTCTTCTAGGCAGTCAGGCCCCAAACCTTGGCATCCTCTCTGACCCCTCTCCTCCTCTCGCAGCTCACGTCCCATTCATCAGCAAACCCTGCTGGCTCTGTCCAGACTCTGACTGCGGCCAACCCCTCCACCTCGACTCTCCTCTGGACTCCTGTGCGAACTTAAATGGTCTCCCTGCCTCCGCCCTCATCCCCTTACCATCGTTCTCCACATAACAGTCAGAATGATTCTTTCAAAGCAGTCTTCCTCTTACCTCATTTTTGAAATAGGAGGATTAGGTTGTCATACCAAAATTGTCTAATACGAGCAATCTGTTTCCAAGGAAGATTTCGAGAATGTTAGACTTCCTTGGTGCTATAAGAACCATTCATATTTTTAAAAATGTCCCCTATCATACCTTGAATCCCCCCAAAGACCAGTATTTTCAAGCATATCCACCTCTTTCCTGACCCCACCCTGTCCCGGCCTCCTCCACCCCTGCTTCCCCCCTCCGCCCCCGCCCACACTCCTCACAAGTGCAGACAAAATATTTTTGCTGGCAACAGCTGTCACACAGAAGAAAAACCCCTGCCCAAGTTCTAATGTCATCAGGCTCTGGCACAAAAGGAAAATAAGATAAATCCTATCACTTTGTTTCAGAAGGGGGAAAAAGCTCCAAGTGGATTAGAAACAAGTTGAACGGAGTCACTGTTAGTCACAGGCATTATCAACCACGAAGAGATTTTTATAAGTCTTTGAAAAATGTCCATATAGCTGCCTTAACCAACTAAGCTTCCATACAGCTCTGCCTTACCCAGAGGACGGCTGGTAAGTTAACTCAGCCTCCGCCATTAGACTAGGCAGCCTCACCAAGGGCCCCGGAGGGAGCTTCCCCCTTCTTCATGCCACCCGACTCCACAGGAGCCCAAATTCTCCTCTCCTACAGTGCCAGGGCAGATCTGGCTCTGGATCAACCACGAGTGGTGAATAAAAAGGTTCCTCCTTCATCAAGCTAGGCCAAGGGAGCAGTCTACATGCATCCCCACTTGTTTCAGGGAAGGAAACACACAGAAGCTTCAGGAGAGCAAAGCAGGAAAGGAGCTTCCAACAAGAAGCCGTTGGGCAGCCCCAAGGCATGGCAGTTCGTCTTCGCCTTACTGACTTCTGCTTCTTTCAGCAGCGTTGACAATACACTGAGCTCTGAGCAATAGAGTATTTCATCTTGATCTCCAGGCACAGACAGACTGTTGCAGAGACGAGGTGATAATTAACAATGGCGGGCAGGGCACAGACCGGCCAGTGAGGGGTTGAGGCACCAAGTACTCATGGGTCATGAGCTTGAGGAGGGCTGGGTCAGGCTGGACAGGTCGTCAGGACCTGAGCGAGGGCATGGGGGATGCCAGTCAGGCTGAGAGAAGAGAAGAGGGTGTGCTGGGGCCAAGGGAGAGACAGATGTGGGCAGAGCCGTGGGCAGCACGTGTCCTGGAAAGTAGAAGAGCAATGGCACACATTTGAAGACCCTCCTGTCTCAGTTGAACCTCACAAAAGTCCTGGAAAGTAGGTATCATGATTCCCAAGGAAGTGAACACTCGGGGAATAGATGAGGTGCTCAGAGGTACACAGGGCCTGTGGTGGAGCTGGGCCTTGGATCCTGCACCCGCCCGGAAATCCTCTCTCTCCAGCCTGATCTGAGGAAGCTGAGGATGAAAGGGGGGGCTGGGAGGTACAGAGTGCCAGGCCAAGGAGCCCGGATTGAAGGGAATGCATAGGTTTCCAGACAAGAGGCCTCCCCCACATCAGCTCCCAGGGGCTGTTCATCCACCACAAGCCCTGAAGATGGACAGTGGCCCCGGGGCCATGTCACTGACCCCAGCGAGACTTGTATTCTGTCCTTTTGCTCTAGCTGTCTTATCCACTATCCTGGAATTCTCCCACACAACCCTAATTTTTTTTTTTTAAAGATTTTTTATTTATTTATTTGACAGAGAGAGACACAGCAAGAGAAGGAGCAGAAGCAGGGGGAGTGGGAGAGGGAGAAGCAGGCTTTCAGCTGAGCAGGGAGCCCAATGCGGGGCTCGATCCCAGGGCCCTGGGATCATGACCTGAGCCGAAGGCAGGCGCTTAACGACTGAGCCACCCAGGTGCCTCAACCCTAATTTTTAATATTTCAAGTAAGTGTAGGCTTCTAGATGATTTTATCTCATGACTTGATGCTTTTTAGATGAGCAAACTCACACAGAGGGAGGGATCCTTACCATGGACAGCATGTAACCTTATTTGAGTGGGGAGACATGTGATCGTCCATACGTGCGACTGTGTTGGGAGATCACTTTCAGACTCTGGAACACATGTAGGGTTAACAAGACACAATAAGACTCAGCAAGAAGCAGAGACAGCTCTGCTATCACAGGGAAGGCAGAATTATATCCCTAGTCCAAATCAGTGCCGAGTGAAAGACCATGCTGGCTGCTGGGTGAATCTTCTGATGCTTTATTAAAATCCTTGGCCTGACTTCAGAGCCTTGTGCCAGAGATAAGCAATCATGGAGGATGGCAGAACAAAAGACCGTTTCTCTCCATCTCTCTTTCTCTCCCCTCCCGCACCCTGGTCCCCGGTCCCCTCCCTCCTGCAGAAACAGGTCATGTGATGCTGAGGCAGAGATCTTTCTGCAGAGTCCCTGTGGATGGGAGGGGCAGGTGGGCTGGCTGTTCAGCACACTGTGGGGTTTTTTCCGAGAATGTGGAAAGCATTTCCCCGCATTGGTGCCAGGACACTGCATGAGTCATGGTCTGTCTGCCAGCCCGGTCACTCAGCCCTTCTGATTCCTCACACATGGCCCTTTGAGTCCCAATGGACTTGAAAAATCCACCCAGTCTGTAGATGGTTCTATTCTTGGCACAAAGGAGATCGCCCTTGCAGAGAATATGGCTGCCCTGGAGGGCCCATTTCTGGGCTTGCTTTTTCTTCTTGGCTCAGAAAACAAGCACAGCTCCCCAATACATAAAGATGCAGCCCACGAATGCAGCCGTATTTCAGGGGGAGTCAGGGAATAAGCCAAGGATAAATGAAAAGATCCAGTGACAAAATGTCCATTCATCGGGTTCACTCAGCAAACATTTACTGCAGCCATCTGTGTTCCAGGCACCTCGCTGAGGGCTGGAGAGACACAAAGATGGCCTTGAAAGCAGGGACCACACCTCCTGTGAGCTGTCCACTCCCCGCAGCTCCACACAGGCCACCACACAGAGGGGCAGGCCCACACTCGCTCGGATGCGGCTTGGCCCACCATCCGCGGTGGCTCGGCCCGAAGGAACTGAGAATGCGTGGGAGGTGTGTGTGAAAGTGTGCACACATTCAGGATGAATGAATCTCACAAAAGGAAGCAAGGCATAAAAGAGCACACACTGTCAGAGTCTATTTCTCCAAAGACCCAAAACGATGAAACTAAGCCCCAGTGCTAGAGGTCAGGGCAGCAGTTACGTTTTGGGGCAGGGGTGGGAGGGAGAACACAGAGGGGCTTCTGGAAGGCTGGTAGTGTTCACTAGCACATGCATCGAGCTGAACACCTATGATCTGAAAGGTTTTTTTGAATCCAGCTTTCAATTGCTTAAGAATCTATTTACTCCTGTCTTTGCGTGTATTTGTACACTGAATCAGAGAGCGGGAGGCCTTTAAAGGCAACTGTTCTATGTATTGCCTTTGCCTAAGACATTATCTAATGAATTCTGGCCCCTCAGTATTCCCCCCAAACTTTAGTATGTCTCCTCCTGAAAGGTCTTCTTTACGGCCAATCTCAGTCCATAAAAGGCAGCCATCAAGCCTATTGATCATAATGATGGCCTCTGGTTTGTGCAGATCATTCTTCTTACGGGGAGTTCCCAAGCAGCTTTTCATCTATTTGTGCTCATGGTCATCCTCCAAACATTGTTGAGTTCCTACTGTGTGCCAGGCAAGAAGGATATCAAAACATGAAGACAAAGCTCTTTTTAGTGAAAGAAAGGGACCAGTGAAAACTCCAAAGCACAAGTGCTGGGCTAAATATAAACAGAGTGACTTCACAGAGGCTCCCAAAGGGTGGGTGAGCTTCCTGGAAAAGGTGAGAGAGCAGAAGGGGAGGATGAGGAGTCAGAGGGAAAAGGCAGGGCAGGGGGCGGGGCGGAGTAAGGGCACAGGCATGAGAGGGGGAGGAAGCCAGATGGAGGAACTGCAAGGTGATCAGAAGGTGCGGACAGTATGAGAACAAAGGTGAGGCCACAGGACAGGAAGCTGTTACTCAAAGAGGGAGAGTGGTGATTGGCTAAGAAGAGGCAGCAATATGGAAGAAAAGGACAGAACTACATTCAGCAAGAAGCCCCCAGTCAATATGATGCCATGAAAAACCCTCAGCTGAATGTCCAGGCACCCACTTAGAGAGGCGACCGCATCTTAAAAGGGAAGGGAATTCGGACACATGCTACAACATGGAGGGCATTACGCTCAGCAAAATAAGCCAGTTACGAAAGTACAAATCCTGGGTGGATCCACGTGTATGGGTTCCTAGTGTAGTCAAATTCTCGGACTCAGAAAGTAGAACGGGGAGCTGCCAGGAGCGAGGGGCGGGGAAGGAGGAGGCAGTGTTTAATGGGGACAGAGTTTAATTTTGCAACCTGAGAATACTCCTGCAATGGATGGTGGTGATGCTGGTCACACAGCATTAAGTGAACATACTTAATGCCACCGAACCATACCCCGAAAAACGATGAAGATGGTAAATGCATATTATGTGTGATTTACCATAATTAAAAAGAAAGATGACCTTGGCTTGGAAAGTCAGTCATCTTGTGAAGGAATTTAATCAAGCCCCACCACCCTGAGGGGCTTCTGCGTACTCGGCTGCCCAAAGTGTAAAAGGTCCTCCAAGAACCCAGAACAAGTCACAAATGATTGCTGACTCTAAAGTGACCCTATTTTACAGTTCTCCAGGCTTCTGAATCAACTGATCAGCTTCATGTCCAAGAGCCCCACGGGGTCAAGGGTCCACTCTCTGGAAGCTGGGGCCCCGAGCCCACCACACACAGCTTCTCAGGACAGTAGGAAGTGCTTCTGAGGAGGGCACCCCTGGCCCTGCTCTGGCCCCATGCCTCGAGGAGACCTTACTGTCTCATCTGGAGGCTGAGGAGACCAAGGGTCAAAGGTGAAGTAACTTGCTCACAGGCCCACCACAGCTGCTGGGCTGAGAGGAGAAGCCAGTCTGTGCCTTTCCCACTTACCCTGCTCAACTCCCTTGTCCTGTCTTTCCTGCCAACAGCATTGAGACGCAGGTTGCCGTTTGCAGGTCTGATGCCCAGATGTTTTCCCCAAGCATCTTGGCACATCGGACGACCTCCCGCCCTGTAATAGAACAATGGAGAGAGTAGTTACCCACCAGTGGGCGCCTACCCCGCGTCCATGACTGTGCTCGGAGCGTGAAGTGCTCATGGGAGCAATGGGGGAGGTACTAATCTTCCCTAGTTTTACTGTGTGATTTGCTGTTTGATTCCATACCCGGTGCTTTTCGCACTCTGCTCATTGGCTTCATTCGTGCAGTCTGGGCTCCCCTTGGAAGTGGATGGAAGGCTTCCCTCCAGGTTAAAGAGAATGTAACTTAGTCACAGGCTCCTTGGACCTGTTACTTCTTTTATATCCCGTCTGGCCTGCCCCTTCCCTCTGGGCCTCCGACTGGGCCTGATTTCTAGACCCACAACAACAACATCAACAGCAATGAAACTTCTCTGCATAGCATACATACCCGATGCACCTGCTGACCAGCCCATGCGGAAAGAGGTCCGTACCCTCCGGGATGGATGCTGAGCCGTTCCTGGATCAAAGTCCATCTGAGGCTGAAGGATGGGCAAGCTGCCCAAACCCTGCCCTCCGGCTGATCCGTCCTGCCCAAATGTACACCACGGAAATTCTTGCAGCAGGTGGGAGACGACCCTAGAGCAGAGGAAGCACCTTCTCGGACCCCTCTTGTATCTTTCAAAACTTCGTTGCTAGGGTAGGGCTCAGAGCAGAGGCCTTGTACAGGCCTTCAGAAAGTTGCTAGACTCTTCAAACTCTAACAGTGGGTAAAGACATAAGCTATGGGATCCATAATCCGGCTTGTATGATAGGGTGTACTATCTACTCACGGCCACAAATAAACCCCCCCATGTGGTCACCAGCACCCACCCCACTGCACCCCAATGCACGCTTTTACAGAAAACCCCACCCCTCCCCCCCAACTCAAGGTTATCTCAGTGGGCTCCTTGCCGTGCTCACCCAGGGAATAGAATCCCTTTCAGGGATTTGCGTTTGAGACCCAGGGAGATTTGCACTCTCTCTCTCTGGGTGGCTGGAATGTAGCAAAGGGGGCTACAAAGGCAGTATGCACACCTTGAATGTGGGAACATGGACACTTTCCAGGCATGCAGAGTGACAAAAAGCTCTTAGGGTTTGTTTACAGATCTAAACCTTCCATGCATGTCTTTTCTTTTCTTTTTTTTTGTGAAGATTTTATTTATTTATTTGACAGAGAGAGACAGCGAGAGAGGGAACACAAGTAGAGGGGAGGAGTAGAGGGAGAAGTAGACTCACTGCTGAGCAGGGAGCCCAATGAGGGGCTCGATCCCAGGACCCTGGGATCATGACCTGAGCCAAAGGCAGACAATTAACGACTGAGCCACCCAGGCGCTCCCATGCATGTCTTTTCTCTAAGTGTTCTGCCAGCGAATGTTTTATATTCTGAGGCCTCCGCTTTTCCAACTGGGCTTTCATACTCACCCGTCTGGGACTTCACAGGAGAATAGCACACCTCTCCCATCAGGGATCTTGCCACAAGTGTTACTCCAGGGACAGAAAACTCTAAATTGCTCCTGAGTCCCATGCAGAGAAAGACGGAGAGCTTAGTGAGTGATATGGAGGCAGCAAGGCCTTACTTCCCCCCTGAGTCAAACTCAGGGCAAACCTGCACACCCAAATAATCCATCTCTCTTAGAGCAAGAAATCACCCTTTATGGATGGAGGAAGGACTTGGGGTTTGACCAGAACAGGAGTCTGAAAGTATCATAAAGCAGTGCTGGATACTGGGATTATAGGGGAAAAGAGTACATACTAAATGGGAAAAAAATAAAGAATAGTAGGTGCAGAGACCTGAAAAAAGCAGGAGTCATTAAGTCACTGATTAACAAAGGTTTGAGTTGGATTATGTGTTGGAACATGGCCAGGACAGTGGTATTCAGTTGTACGTTTACTTACGGAGCAATATAGCTTAAGGCAACAGTTTATTAAAAGCAAGGACAATGAAAACATTTCATACACATAAGATTAGAGACGCATCTCCACTGCACAGGACAAGCCTGAAGGTCAAGCAGAACTGAAGCTAGCCATGTGCAGTCTACGTGTGAACACACACGCATGCGTGCGACAAAATTGCAAGTTTGGTGAAACCACATACCTACCCTCTCTCCGCAATAGCGCTCACTCAGTAACTAGAGACTGACAATCATGGAGCAAAAAGGAAAAAAAGCAAAGTTCAGTGAGACCAAATGAACAATTTTCAATCCAATCTGTGTTGCATTTGTGCAGGCCACGAGTATAAAAGAATAGAGACTCAAAGTTAAATTCCAGCGTGTGGCTCCATGGGCCATGTTAATCCAGCCGAAATGTGTTACCACTGTGTTTGTAATGACACACCGGGACCCCTTGGTGCCAAGCTGGGAAGAGTTCAAAGTACATGGTGATGTTATCTCATCTCAAGAAAGCACATTATTATTCTTATTATTCCCATCTACAGATGAAAGATGCACTGGGGGGACAGGTTGGCTGACTTGTTCAAGGTCTCCCAGCTGGTCGGTGAAAGGCTGAGGAAGCAAATTTGGATGGGCCACTCTCCTTCTTGGTGACTTAAGCTGCCTCTTGTGTTCCGAATCAATTTGTCACTGTAAAAATCGTTGCTTGATAAGACCTTCCTCCCAAAAAAAGCTTCCACGGGCTAAGCTGACAATGAGTAAGTGTGCCTGGGAAAGTAGATTCACCTTTGTCTTTCTGTGTGATCTGACCTGTGGAAGAGCTCAGCAGGCGGAATTCATTTAACATTGAAACTTCACTCTGTCCTGCCTTCAGCTATTCAATAAAGGAGTAATTTTTTGGGTGGTGGTGGGGAGTGCTGTTGACACCAATTTTTAGGCTGACGGTTTGTTTCTTTGTTTTCGATGAAATCCCAGGATCAGTCACTTCATTTTCCTCTACCAGGTAATCTAAGGTCATTCAGATAGAGAAAGGGGGGGGGGTGGAACAGAGCAGTGGGGGTAGGGGAGGAAGGGAAACCGGATTAGAGGCTGGAACCCTGTCCTTACCGAAAGCAGCAGGGAGATTGGATAACCCTGACTGCCCCTGTGTCATCAGCTGTCCCAGACATGGTGTTATTACAATGCCACCTATGTCCTTTGTAACCTTTAATTACTCCCTCTCATCACCCAAGTTACCTAGCAGAGAAAAGAAGAAGATATGGAAAAGCATCAAAATGGGATGAAAAACACTAACGAAGGAGAAAGGAAATAAGGAAGAAAGTTGGCAAAGCTAAGTGCAGTGCTAGTCCCAGGAGGGTGGGGATTTATGGCTGATTCACGCACTGCTGTCCTTCATGCCCAGAACACTGCTTGGCACACAGTAAGTATTTGTTGGACGAACCTAGTGGCCTGTAATGTTTTCAAGATGGACTGGGTGTGCCCAGCCAGAACACAGTGCAGTTGGCCCTTGAACAACACAGGGGTTAAGGACTCCCAGAAAACTTAACGCCTAATAGCTACTGGAAGCCTTACCAATACCATAAACAATCGATTAACACGTATTTTGTTTGTCCCATGTATTATATACTGCATTCTTACAATAAACTAAGCTAGACAGAAGAAAACGTTATTCAGAAAATTCTAAGGAAGAGAAAATCTATTGAGAGTACTGCACTGTATTTATTAGGGGGAAAAATCCACATGTAAGTGGACCCCCACAGTTCAAACACGTGCTGCGGGGCTCAAGGGTCAACTGTGCTTCCAAAGGCCCTAAGGGTCTTACCATGGGTTTCCTGGTTCACTTGGAGGAGGAGAATGGCGCCATCCCATTTTCCTTGGAAAGCCTACCAGGCCTTTTCCCTCTGCCCACCTAGGAAAATCACCAGGATATCACACTTGGTCCTACACCTAGAATCAAGTTTTCCCTACCTCACCTCCCACTGTGGCCTAACCCACGCTCCCTGGGTTCTTCTGATCCTGAGGAAAACTGGGTCACGGAAGCTCATGCACCTTTAAAATGGCCATGTGTTACCACTGTCAGGTCTGAGCACATGTGATGTCAAACCATTTCTCAGATCAAGGCAACGACTGGTATAAAGGAATGAGTCATGGGTGGTGGCACCCCAGACCCCTTGTTTCCTGAGTGAGGACCCTAGTAGAGGAGAGGACCTCCTCACCACACTTCCAATTACAGTAAGGTTTTCTTCCTCCATTGTCCAGTACCTTGACATTTCTGAACTTTAAAAATATTAAAGTTGGGCGCCTGGGTGGCTCAGTTGGTTAAGCGACTGCCTTCGGCTCAGGTCATGATCCTGGAGTACCGGGATCGAGTCCCGCATCGGGCTCCCTGCTCGGCAGGGAGTCTGCTTCTCCCTCTGACCCTCCTCCCTCTCATGCTCTCTGTCTCTCATTCTCTCTCTCTCAAATAAATAAATAAAATCTTTAAAAAAATAAATAAATAAATAAATAAATAAAAATATTAAAGTTATTTCATTTTTTTTTTAATTTTTTTTTTTTTATTTATTCA
>NW_027786883.1:0-288 GCF_054177405.1 Leptonychotes weddellii | reverse complement strand
CCAGAATCTGGCCTCGTCTCCCCCCCTCCACTGCCCCCAGCCACTGTCACCTCCCACCTGCACCATCACCTCTCCTCCTCCTCCTGGTGCTCCCACCACCCCATGCCCCCCAGACGGCAGAGGGACCCTGTTGTAACCTGAGGCCGCTCACGTCCCTCCCATCACTCAGAGTAAGAGCCAGAGTCCTTACAGTGGCCGCAAGCTCCTCTGTCCAGTGCAGTAGCCACGGGCCACGTGTGACATACACCCTAGATTTTAAAGTCTTAGAATGAAGTGCGTAGGGGGGAT
>NW_027786882.1:0-288 GCF_054177405.1 Leptonychotes weddellii | reverse complement strand
CTTTCAGAGCTTTGTTCCAAATATATATGTATTCTATTATTTAACATCGGTAAGAAAGGAATAATATTAGTCCAAATTCATAAAATCACGAGAATAAAGCATTAATAACTGGACCATACATTGTAAACACTATGGAATGACTTTAGACTTTGAATTTTGTGGCTTTCATTTTTCATGGAAAACATAGCCCACAACTCCTCTTTCCATGCTGCTTTCTCTGTTTTTGAATGTAGATATTTGAACCCTGAAAATGACAGCTGAGAACCTGACAGTGGGAATGATCTTCCT
>NW_027786881.1:0-288 GCF_054177405.1 Leptonychotes weddellii | reverse complement strand
GGTGTTATGCACAAACAATGAATCATGGAACACTTCATCTAAAACTAATGATGTAATGTATGGGGATTAACATAAGAATAAAAAAAAAGAGAGAGAGACCACTGCTGTACCACGGTCTCACACAGCGACGGCCTTCAAAGACAGCAAGGAGGGAAGATCTTCCCAATAGCCTGAGCTTTAGGTGGTGAACTTGGTAATTCACTCTGTAGCTGGAAAAAAGTGGCTTGATATACGAATATATATAGAATCATGGGCAGTGGCAAATAGTTTAGATGGTTGGTCAAGAGG
>NW_027786880.1:0-288 GCF_054177405.1 Leptonychotes weddellii | reverse complement strand
TTTCCTTATTGATTTTCTGTTTGGATGATCTGGCCATTGATGTAAGTGGGTTGTTAAAGTCCCCTACTATTTTTGTATAACTATTGATTAGGTGCTTTATGTTTGTTTTTACCTGTTTTATGTATTTGGGTTCTCCCGTGTTGGGTGCATAAATATTCACAATTGTTACATCTTGTTGGATTGTCTGCTTTATTATCATATAGTGTCCTTCTTTGTCTCTTGTTACAGTCTTTCTTTTAAATATGAATATTGCTACCTGGGCTTTCTTGTGACATCCATTTGCATGAT
>NW_027786879.1:0-288 GCF_054177405.1 Leptonychotes weddellii | reverse complement strand
TCAATCTCAATATTGAGGCATATCATTTATCTAGTAGATCACAGGTCCTAAAAACTGGTGTATTTTCATTCAAGCATTGTGATCACCTACCATGATTCTGGCAGATGTAAGATGTTGTTATAGTTCAATTTTATTGATTTACAACAGATGACATTCTATTTGAAAGAAAGCAATATTAGTATCTACTGTAATATCTAGGAAACTCCCTTTTCTTACCAAGGTGACAGGGAAGCTCAATTAATAACCAGAAGTTTGCATGATGATTCTACATCAAAATCCTGTATGGCT
>NW_027786878.1:0-288 GCF_054177405.1 Leptonychotes weddellii | reverse complement strand
GGTTTTCTTAGACTTCAGTTTCCTCGCACTAAGGTTTGACCTCCCGTTTGCAGGGCAGAGACCATTTGGGGGATGTACGTGCATGAGAGAAGACAGAATTTCAGGCAGGGCAGCAAGGGCAGCCTAGGGGCTTCTGTCCTCACCATTGGCAACCAACCTCAGCTCCTTTTCAGGATCAGCTTTCCAGGCCATTTATATAGATATATATAGGTTTCTGTCAACTTCGTATTCATCCAAGGCTATGTGTCCTATTTTTCAGGTTAGGCATGCCTTCATGTTTGCCGGGGC
>NW_027786877.1:0-288 GCF_054177405.1 Leptonychotes weddellii | reverse complement strand
TACTGATATACCATAATTTTGCCAATAAAAAATGTAAGACAATGAAACAACATGATCCCTTGTGCTGGAGAAGGAAAGGCTTCTAAGGTTCATGGTCTCTAATCTTATTCACGCCTGTGGCACCTGAAATCCAGAGGTGGTGATCACCACGCAAGGCACATAGTTACCTCGTGGCATGGCTGGGGTTAAAGGTCAAGCTGTCTGCCTCTTTCTGCTTTCCACTTTGCCTTAACAAAATATTCAGGAACATTAGATTCTCTCTCTCACCCCCAGATAAGATATCCGGTG
>NW_027786876.1:0-288 GCF_054177405.1 Leptonychotes weddellii | reverse complement strand
GTGGAAGGACATCCGGGGGGGAGGCCAGCTCGGAGGTGGGAATCCAGGTAAGGGGTGAAGGCTGGGAGGTGGGAATCCAGGTGGGGGCAAAGGCCGGGAGGTGGGAATCCACTGACAGATGCCTTCATCGAACACACCTTCATTGTTGCTACCCTGCCCTGCTATTTTAGGTTCTGGGGATACAAGGAAGACTTAGGAGCAATTCCTGCTTGAGTTGCTCACCATCCACTTGGGGAGACAACTGGGGATATGGATCATCACAGAAGTGGAGAGATAGGGGCTCCCCTG
>NW_027786875.1:0-288 GCF_054177405.1 Leptonychotes weddellii | reverse complement strand
CTTATGGGAGGCACCTGGGTGGCTCAGTAGGTTAAACATCTGACTTCAGCTCAGGTCATGATCTCAGGGTCCTGGGGTCCATCTGCGTTGGAGTCCCCAGCTCAGCGGGGAGTCTGCTTGTCTCTCTGCCCCTCCCCCTGCTCGTTCTCTTTCTCTCTCTCTCAAATAAATAAATAAATAATCTATTAAAAAAAAAAAAGATTGGCCTTACGTTTATAAGCCCTGCAAACACTAAATGAATTTATGTAACAATGAGAATGTTAACAGGATATAGACCAGGACCTTTCT
>NW_027786874.1:0-3371 GCF_054177405.1 Leptonychotes weddellii | reverse complement strand
TGAGTGTAAAATGTTGTGTAGTATCTGCATATTGCCCTGTTTAAGTCCAGTAGTATGTTACTTATTGTATATATTCTGGCTGAATTATAAATTTTATTAACTACTTTATTAGTGACTATACCAGTTATATTTCAACTGATTTCTCAATGTTTCTAAGAAGAATGCTATTAAATAACATGAAAAATGAAAACATTAACAAGCTCGGAACACAGAGATTAGGGCCATGAATTTATTACTATATGTCCACTTACCTACTAATGAAAGAAAGTAACTGTTTTCATCAGAGAAAAATGTAAAATATGCTTTTTGAGCTTACTTTAAGTTTCCCAGGAAACATTATACAATCTATTTTTTCCCTGGGGATAGCTTTCTATAAGACAAGGGGAACTAATTGTCACTGAATAACTGGATTCAAGGCTGTCCAAAGTAAAGTAATATTTGAATCCTTTATCAAAGACCATTGCCATCAGAAGTTTGCATCCTTTGTGTGTTGTTGGGTTAAACATTCTGCCAAAGAAATGTGCTCAGCTTGTTGCATGACTTTTAATATGATTTATATTATTATGCACAATGACAATGTTTAGGGAATTTAAGAGTACTGCTTGTATGAGACCTCATTTAAGACTTTATAATGACATCCTTTAATTTGGGAGTGGTCTTGATAACATGAGATATGGAAAAGAAAATAGGTGTGGAGCAAAAATAAATATATAGTATTAAAGCAAGGGAGCATTAAAATAAGATAAAATGGTTATAGCAAGAGGAGTGCAAAAAATGTCTTTCTAAAGAGTTTGGAAAGGTAATATATTTGAGTTTGAAATCTGAATTCTAAACTTTGCATTAAAACGTGCTATAATCCCGGTTTTAGGATTCTCAACCGAAAACAATAGGAAAAATCTAATTCTGAAATTAAACAAAATCAAAAATAGACTACTGTTTATGGGTTGATTCTTGATGGAATAGAAATTCTAGAAGACTCCAGAACTGAAATGGAGTTCTCAACTTCTACGTGAAGCTTGACAGCACAAGACTAAACAAAGAAAATTAATTATGAGTGAAAAGATACTTCATAGGAATATTTAAAGTATTAAAACAAAAATATCTGTATCACTTCAACCTTGAGTATTTGTCTTGCAATATGTTTTTAAAAGTTTAACTAGTCTCCCAGAATATTTGTTATTCAAATTGAACATATTTATACTGCTTATTTATGTCATGCTTGCATTTGTTGTGTTCTTTGGATTAAGAAATAGAGAATAATTGGGGCCCCTGGGTGGCTCAGTCGGTTAAGTATCCAACTCTTGGTTTCAGCTTGGGTTGTGGTCTCCGGATTGTGAGATCAAGCCCCATCTCAGGCTCCACACTCAGCTGAGAGTCTGCTTGAAGATTCTCAACATCTGCCCCTTCCCCTGGACCTGCATGTTCTCTCTGTCTCTCTCTCTCTCAAATAAACAAATAAATCTTAAAAAAAAAAATAGAGACTAATTTATATGACATGGTCTCTGATATCAAGATGCTTATATTGAAAAAGGAGAAAATTTGCATATATAATACAGTGTAACTATAGAACTACATTAGTTAATGTGTATTTTGTAAGTGAAAGATGAAATTTAGTTACATAGGCTTTAACTTAAACTATAATTATAATTACATTACTCTCTATATACGGAATACATAGATCAGTCTGAGAGGATATTAATATGCAATGGATATTTAGTGAAGAAATTTCTCAAACACATGATTATTTGGCAATAAGGAACATTTATTGATTCTTGAAAGAAGTAATGAATCAAAGATGTATCTTTGAATTAGAGTGATATGCAGATAATTTAGTAATGCTATTGAAGTGAAAAAGATTATGTGGCCTTAAATTTGTGGGAGTCAGTAATTAGTGTGTCTTTTAAACTCTGGGAAAACAAGTATATTAGAAGGACACACAGAGCATTCTTATATGGGAAACTTCATAGTTTCTTTACTCATATTCTGTAAGAGCTGGTGAAAGTGCCATTCAAGACTGACACTGAAACAGAATTTCAGAGACACTACCTGGATAAAGTAGAGTCAAAGAAAGAAAACTTATGCCAAAATATTAGTAGCTGAAAAGCGCATAGCAGTACTTATTGTCAGTGAAAGTACAAATTACTATTTGGAGGCTGCTAGAAAATTTCTCTATGTCAGGTCTAATTTCTCTTTCCTCTGGACACCCAAGTTTTTAAAGTAATTTTTAGTGGTCTCAACTAATGGGTCAGGCAAACTAATTGTGAATATAATAATGTATGTAATATTGGGTAGGTATATACCCAGTGTATATATTATGGGTATTTATACTCACTATATTTTTATTTTTGTTTTATGGGCTTTCTGGGTATTACAAACTACTGTCTAAAAATTAGACCTTTTGATGAATGTTGCACAACATCCTGAGCATCTGAATCTCACCCTATATTGGTTAGCTAATCTATCGTCAATTATGATCAGCTTGAGTTCATTTTTAAAAATTAATGGACAGCTTTTTCTCCCCAAGAAATATATAAATACATCATATTAAAAGTGGAATTCTAAAACTTTCTATTTCACCTTTGAAAGCTTCTTAATCAATTACTGCTATTTTCAAAAACCTGAAACTCTTCATTTAATCTGAGAATTTTAGATAGACTATAAAAAATAAAGCATTTCCAGGTCTATGAGAAGGAAGACCTAGATGGAAAAATCTACTTGTAGAAAACTATGTCTTAAAAAAAAAAAAGAAAACTATGTCTTGCTAAGAAAGAAGGTCCTAAGCAATTGTGTCAGGCATTTTGCATCCGATTGTTCAGTAAAGACTTAGGTTTCATTTTTCCCTTAACCAGGTCCTGGGCCACGCTTCCATTCTCTACCCAGCCCCACTCCACCACATATTAAAAATACTAGTTCTCTGAAATGAGCCAAAGCAAGTTTTTCCCAACATGCCAGACACTTTACTTACAACATCTTATTTACTATGGTAAATAAAACAGATTATTCTCCCTAAGATTTAAATTGCTACATTAATTTTATTTGTAACATGGCTAAGTAGTTCACGAAGTCAGCGCTAGTAATTAGCTGTTTTTTTCTCTGTCAGTTTTTTAATATTTATGATTCTTTTTTTTTTTTAAGATTTTATTTATTTATTCATGAGAGACAGAGAGAGAGAGAGAGAGAAGCAGAGGGAGAAGCAGGCTCCCAAGGAGCAGGGAGCCCGATGCGGGACTCCATCCCAGAACTCTGGGATCATGACCCGAGCTGAAGGCAAACACTTAACTGACTGAGCCACCCAGGCACCCCTAAGCATTTTATTTTTTTTTTAATTTTTTTTATTTTATTTTTTTTAAAGATTTTATTTATTTATTTGA
>NW_027786873.1:0-288 GCF_054177405.1 Leptonychotes weddellii | reverse complement strand
TCCCTGCTCCGATACCTGGGAGCTCTGCCGCACTCAGGCACCCTCCATCTCTCTGTGACCCCGAGGGTCCTGAGAGCACACTGTCCCGCGAGGGTTCCACCCCCCACTTAGCCACTGGAGGGACGTCCCTCAGCGGAGCAGACTTCTAAAAGTTCTGATTTTGTGCTCCGCTACTCTATCACTTGCCGGAAGCAGCTGATGGAGGCCCCCTCCCCTGCCGTCTATCCTCCCGAACATCACCTTGGATTCACTCCTCCGCATGTCCTACCTTCCAGAAAGTGGTCACTT
>NW_027786872.1:0-288 GCF_054177405.1 Leptonychotes weddellii | reverse complement strand
TGCCTCCCGCATTGTAGTTGTGGGTCCCTCTGTGTTCATTTTCCTTCACTCTCCAGGGAAATCCTGTGGCCTTGGGGAACACAGGAACATAGTAGGATCATTCTGGGCCAGTTTTTCTGAGGACCAGAACAGGGCTTGTGTCTGAGGGTATGTGCATGTGGTGTGTTCTGGGTTTGTAGTCCCACTCGTGGTCCTGTGCACTGAGCAGATCTCAGAAAACACAGCAGGAACATCATGAAAAATAAAAATGTCCCATGCTTGTGGAATGCCTTACTCTTCTTAAACCAC
>NW_027786871.1:0-288 GCF_054177405.1 Leptonychotes weddellii | reverse complement strand
TACATTTTTAAGGCTCAAAATGCATTGCTTTTGCTTCAAGACAGTGAACAAGTGATGAGGACACTTTATAGGCACCTTGGGGAGGAAATGACCAATGAGTTTAAATTAAGTACGGTTTGTCTGGTTAAGTAAATATCTGGAGAGCCCATTAATTATTTTTAAAAAGGACAAAAAGCTGGTTTGTAGACTATGGAACTCTTTCAGTGTTTGGTTTGCTGGGTTTGAGGTGAGAACATCCAGTAGGCATTTGGATATTCTGACGTGGGTCCTGGGAAGAAGAAGGAGTTT
>NW_027786870.1:0-288 GCF_054177405.1 Leptonychotes weddellii | reverse complement strand
CTCCCTCTCCCACTCCCCCTGCTTGTGTTCCTGCTCTCGCTGTCTCTCTCTCTGTCAAAGAAAGAAAAGAAAGAAAGAAAGAAAGAAAGAAAGAAAGAAAGAAAGAAAGAAAGAGAGAGAGAGAAAGAAAGAAAGAAGAAAGGGGTCACCTAAGGAATATTGGGGAAGAGGGCAGCATGTTTTTTAATAACATTTATTAAAATAGTCTCAGTATAGTCATTTAACTCCAATAAGTGCCTCTGTGTAGAGAGGGCGGGTATGAGGTTTGTAATAGATTCAATGTGATAT
>NW_027786869.1:0-288 GCF_054177405.1 Leptonychotes weddellii | reverse complement strand
TGTTGGTCATCACTGCCCTCACAGTGCAATACTAGGAATTTTGCATATCTCTACAAATGGAAATATATGGCTACAGCAGAGAGATCAACCATTTGGTCTCAGTAGAGAGGGGGATGTCAAGAGTAAAAGCAATTTTCTGTTCCTTCCTGAAACACTGTGACAGAGAGTTCAGAAGTCACATACACAATTCCAAGCGAAGCCTGAGTTTTTCTTTGGGAAGGGATGCTCTTCTCAGGGCCTTCTATATCTCACCAACCAGAACAGTTGCCTGGCCATGCAATTCATTCC
>NW_027786868.1:0-288 GCF_054177405.1 Leptonychotes weddellii | reverse complement strand
TTATTCATAGTAGCTGAAAAAGCAGAAAAAAAGAACTTAATATCTATCAACAGATGAATGGGTAAACACATTGGATATATTCATAAAATATAATGCAATAAAAGAGAACAAGTTGCTGGCACATGAATAACATTGATTAATCTCAGAAACACTGTGTGAAGTAAAAAAAAAAAAAAAAAATCCAGGCAATGCAAAAAAGGAAGAACTAAGCTATATTGATAAAATTAAAACAGTAGTTACCTTAGGTTGGGAGTGATTATTAGGATGCTCAAAATGTTTTATCATTTT
>NW_027786867.1:0-288 GCF_054177405.1 Leptonychotes weddellii | reverse complement strand
AGCCCGATGCGGGACTCGATCCCAGGACCCTGGGATCATGACCTGAGCTCAAGGCAGTCGCTTAACCAACTGAGCCACCCAGGCGCCCAAAAGTTTTTTTTTCTTATGATAAGAACTTCTACAATCTTTTAGCAATTTTAAAATACACAATATAGGGGCCTAGGTGGCTCAGTTGGTTGGGTGACTGCCTTCAGCTTGGGTCGTGATCCCAGAGTCCTGGGATCGAGTCCCACATCGAGTTCCTGGCTCAGCGGGGAGCCTGCTTCTCCCTCTGACCTTCTCCCCTCT
>NW_027786866.1:0-288 GCF_054177405.1 Leptonychotes weddellii | reverse complement strand
GCCGCTCAATTTGTTAAGAAACTCACTTTGACTTAAATGTAACAGAGCGGACAGAACACGGGCCCAGGAGCTGAGTCCTGTGAGCAAGCCCACCCACAGACCCCGTCACCCTGGACAAGCCACCTCCCTTCTCAGACCCAATGTCCTGTCAACCCAGGCAGCAGCACCTGGCCCTCGCACACTGGTCCGGCGCTACACTTGGGATGCCCCAGGGCACAACCCAGCGGGGTCAGCAGACACTCCGCGCTTACAGACGCGTCGGGAAGCTGGACAGGGAACCCGGGGGAG
>NW_027786865.1:0-288 GCF_054177405.1 Leptonychotes weddellii | reverse complement strand
TTCCCACCCCCAGGGGTTGCAGTTCACCGGCATGACCCCGGCGCACCGGGTTTCCGTCTTGTAGGCTGCGGTTCGTGTGCGGGTGACCGTCGCTCTGGTTTCTGTCGGGGGGGCGGGGGGGCTGCAGTTCGCGTGCGCGTGACCCCACCAGTCTGGTTTTCCACCCCGGGGGCTGCCCTAAAGTCCTTTCCCGATGCTACCGGTCTGCAAGTCTGTGCCCCGTCCCCGCAGCGCACGAGGCTGTCACTCACCGGCGGTGTAGGATCCCCATGGCCAGGGACCCTCCCG
>NW_027786864.1:0-288 GCF_054177405.1 Leptonychotes weddellii | reverse complement strand
AGCCTGCTTCTCCCACTCCCCCTGCTTGTGCTCTTTCTCTCTGTCAAGTAAATAAGTAAAATCTTAAAAAAAATACATTAAAAAAAAAAAAAAGAAAAGAAAATGCCGTCCGTACTGAAAGGCACATTTCACGGGGAGCGAAGCTGACAGGCCCCTTCTGCCCCTGCCCAAGTTCAGACCACACGTCCGTCATCTTTGGCCTGATTGGAGCTGGCTTTCTCCCAGGCTTTGTGGTGCTAATGGGAAGCGCGCCAATGCAAAGGGGTAGTCGTTTTACGGAGGAGTCTT
>NW_027786863.1:0-3371 GCF_054177405.1 Leptonychotes weddellii | reverse complement strand
CAGGCGCCCGATGACAGCTTTGTAATAGAGCTTGAAGTCCGGAATTGTGATGCCACCAGCTTTGCTTTGCTTTTTCAACATTCCTCTGGCTATTCGGGGTCTTTTCTGGTTCCATACAAATTTTAGGATTATTTGTTCCATTTCTTTGAAAAAAGTTGATGGTATTTTGATAGGGATTGCTTTAAATGTGTAGATTGCTCTAAGTAGCATTGACATCTTCACAATATTTATTCTAGAGGGAAGAGGGCCACATGGAGGGATGGGCTAGCCTGGTGATGGGTATTAAAGAGGGCACATATTGAATGGAGCACTGGGTGTTATACACAAACAATGAATCATGGAACACTACATCAAAAACTAATAATGTAATATATGGTGATTAACATAATAAAAAATAAAATATGAAATAAAAAAATAAATTGACACTATTTTTTTCCATTTGTTTCACTTTGTCTATTGTGGGGAATATTTTATTTGGCATAGGAATATCTGTTCCTTGACAGTTTAAACGAACTCACTTGTGAAACTGGACTTGTGCTTATATTGGAGTTAATATTTTCTCAACATATGTTCATTTTCTTCCGTGATGACTGGCAACTTCACAAGACTTTTTCCGTTAATCAGTTTGAATACTCTTTGCTTTCTTTAAATAGCTCATTTCATCATGATTTTCAACTGTACGTGCAGCAGGTTTTGAGACTAACTCATACATAGTATTTCAAAGAATAACATTTTATTTTTTAAATTTCAGCAAAAGCTATATTTTTTTATTTCAAATCTTTATTTATATGTTTCCCCCTCCTACTTGGTTATGTTATACAAAGAATTATTTCCCAAAATAGGTTCCATGGAATATTAATAAGTCCGATGTAAAAAAAATTGGGAAAAGATCTATGGTCAGAAAGGGGTGAAATGGAGAATTAAACAAGTTAGAGAAGGTTTTAACTACCAGGTTTCTTTAATATGTTGATTTACATTGTAAATCTAGATATAGCATTTGCAAAACTTATGAGTAACTATTTTTTCAAAGTATCACTCAAATAAACATTGTTCTAGAGGTTTGTCCAATTAAATTATTTCATTCAGAAAAATCACCTCTCAGTGTAAGTATTTTTATTGTTTTCTAATGCATTACATTTGTTTTTATTTACATGGCTCTTACCTCAGTTTCCTTAGTTTTACTTTATTTATATTTTTCAAACATCTTGAATTGCAAAATTTGCTCAATTTTTACCTTTTCTCACTTAATAAGGAAAACATACTGATACAACTCAATATAAAAAATACACAGAAGAATAGACATTTCTCTAAAGAAGACATGCAGATGGCCAACAGACACATGAAAAGATGCTCAGCATCACTCATCATCAGGGAAATGCAAATCAAAACTACAATGAAATATCACCTCACCTGTCAGAATGGCTAAAATCAACAACACAAGAAACCACAGGTGTTGGTGAGAATGTGCAGAAAAAGGAACCCTCTTGCACTGTTAGTGAGAATGCAAACTAGTGTAGCCACTGTGGAAATAGTATGGAGATTCCTTAAAAAATTAAAAATAGAATTACCCTATGATCCAGGATTGCACTAGTGGGTATTTATGCCCAAATATAAAAACATTAATTCAGAGGGATACATGCACCCAGATGTTTATAGCAGAATTATCAACAATAGCCAATCATGGAAAGAGCCCAAATGTCCATCGACTGATGAATGGATAAAGACGTGATATATTTATATATATGTGATGGAATATTATTCGGCCTTAAAAAAGAATGAAAACTTGCCATTTGCAATGACATGGATACAGCTACAGAGTACAATGCTAAGTGAAATAAGTGAGTCAGAGAAAGACAAATATACTATATGATCTTACTCATGTGTGGTATCTAAGAAACAAAACAAACAAATAAAAAGAGAGAGGAAGAGAGAGACAAACCAAGAAACAGACTCTTTTTTTTTTTAAAGATTTTATTTATTTGAAAGAGAGAATGAGATAGAGAGAGAGCATGAGGGAGGAGGGTCAGAGGGAGAAGCAGACTCCCCGCCGAGCAGGGAGCCCGATGCGGGACTCGATCCTGGGACTCCAGGATCATGACCTGAGCCGAAGGCAGTCGCTTAACCAACTGAGCCACCCAGGCGCCTGAAACAGACTCTTAACTATAGAGAACAAACTGATGGTTACCAGAGGGGAGGTGGGTGGGGGATGGGTGAGATAGGGGATGCAGATTAAAGAATACACTTATCATGGTGAAAGTAAAAACAAAGTGATAAAAAAGCATGTTGTGAGATGATGGATATATTAACTAGCTTAAATGTGGTAATCATTACACAAGGTATACTTATATCAAAACACCATGTTGTATACTTAAATATGTACAATTTTTATTTGTTCATCATATCTTAATAAAACTGGAAAAATTAAGACATGTGAAGCTATGAATTTGACTCTGAGTACAGCTTTAACTATATATCATAAGTTTTTCTAATTTGTAGTCTTGCTGTGATTTTCCAATATTCCATAATTATAGTTATTCCTCTTTTCCTCTTTGATAGTAGAATTATTTAGTAAAGTGCTTTTGTTTTTAAATTTTTAACTGATTTTAATGTGATGTTTTAAGATTACACTGTGTAGTTATATTGCTTTGCCACAGAAACGTTCCTTCTAAATTTTCTGCTGTGGGGAATTTAATGAAGGCTTTCTTATAGTTAGTCATAATCAACTTTTGAAAATTCTCCAGAGCTCTTATGCTCCGGTCAATCTTACATATTTCTAAAAATTATTAATACATTTATTTTGTACATAATAATTCACATACATTATGCATATCACACTTTATCATTAAATATTGACTGTCTTTCCCATTATTTCCTGTCTTGAATTTCACTTTTTTAATATTACAACCACTGCTTCCTTTTTGTTAGTTTCTTTAGTCATTTTGTTTAAAGGAAACCTCTTACAGGACATACATAGTTGAACTTTTTGAGATAGCTTTTAACCTATTTATTTTACTGCAATAACTCTATATTTACCTTATTTTTGTCATAACTTTTTCTGATGTTATAAAAATGCTTCTTTCATTTTTTATTGTGCACCATATGAATTGTGTTTTCATTCATTTTTATCCTCCAAATCTTTTGATTTTCTGAGCCACATTTTTTTTTTGCTATATATTTTTTTTATTCTTATGTTAATCCCCATACATTACATCATTAGTTCTAGATGAAGTGTTCCATGATTCATTGTTTGTGCATAACACCCAGTGCTCCATGCAGAACGTGCCCTCCTCAATACCCACCACCAGGCCAACCCATCCTCCCACCCCCCTCCCCTCTAGAACCCCCAGCCTGTTTTTCAGAGTCCATCGTCT
>NW_027786862.1:0-288 GCF_054177405.1 Leptonychotes weddellii | reverse complement strand
GCTGGGAGAGGAAATAGAAAGCTGGGTACAGGACCCTGGGGCTGGGGGCAGGGGTGGGATCTGGCCGTGTCCCAGGAACCTCCATGTGGCCCAGTGGACGGCACTGACTCTGGTGCCCCAGGCCCTGCCCAGCACCATCTCGAGCTGTCTCAGTCATCTCTGAGGCCCATCTCGGGGCAGCCCAAGCCCATATGCCTCAGGTGGGCAGGTGCAGAGGGAGCCAGCACTCCTCCTCCAGGTGGTCTGACCCAAGCCAGGGTGTCCAGGTCAGGTGGGAGTGGGGTGGGG
>NW_027786861.1:0-288 GCF_054177405.1 Leptonychotes weddellii | reverse complement strand
CAGCTGCTGTGGGAAACGGTATGGCAGGTCCCCAAAAAATTGAAAACGGAATTACGACTTGATCCAGAAATTCCACTTGTGGGTATGGACCCCCCCAAAATGGAAAGGAGGGTCTCAAAGAGATATTTGTACCTCCATGTTCGTAGCCGAATTATCGCCGATAGCTACCACATGGAAGCAACCCGATGTCCATGGATGGATGGATGGATGGATAGGCAGAATGTGGCCTATCCACCTAATGGAATATTACTGAGTCTACTGCACCTGCTACAACACAAAATGATCCTT
>NW_027786860.1:0-288 GCF_054177405.1 Leptonychotes weddellii | reverse complement strand
TTTCTCCAGAAAGGGTTCCTCTAGTATCTTCTATGCTTTTTTCAAGCCCAGCTAGTATCTTTAAAATCATCATTCTGAACTCTAGTTCCGACATCTTGCCAATGTCCGTATTGATTAGGTCCTTGGCAGTCGGTACTGCCTCTTGTTCTTTTTTTTGAGGTGAGTTTTTCCATCTTGTCATTTTATCCAGAAGAAACTTGATGAATGAGAGAACAAAATGCTAACAGGGTAACAACGACCCAGGAAAAATATACACTAAACAAATCAGAAGAGACCTGAAACCAGGGG
>NW_027786859.1:0-288 GCF_054177405.1 Leptonychotes weddellii | reverse complement strand
CTTGGCCCTTTTCTTGGCAGGTCCTCCCCTGCCCACCGGCCCGGCCCCTCTGGTGGGCAGCACTCTCGCCTCTCTAGGTCATCAAGGCTCTCTTTGTGTTCACCCAGCAACTACTCCTGGCTGGCAGCTGATGGCCAGGAGACACATGCAGAAGGCACCTTGCTCTGAATTGGACATCCAGCCGCCCAGATTAGCAGCTCCCTGAAGAAGTTCCTCAAGAGCTGGCCCCCAGAGGCTCAGCCACAGCTCTGTCTGCTGGGTCCCCAAAAATCCGTGGTCTAAGCCATG
>NW_027786858.1:0-288 GCF_054177405.1 Leptonychotes weddellii | reverse complement strand
TTTCAAAATTGGAGTCACTCCTCTCAAATTCTGCCCCTGCTTTATCAACTAAATTTATATAATGTTCTAAATCCTGTGTTGTCATCTCAACAATCTTCCCAGCATCTTCCTCGGGAGTAGATTCCATCTCAAGAAACCACTTCCTTTGCTCCTCCATAAGAAACAACTCCTCATCCATTCAAGTTTTATCATGAGATTGGAACAATTCAAATATAATAAAAATGAAAAAGTTTGAAATACTGTGAGAACTACCAAAATGTGACACAGAGACACAAAGTGAGCAAACGG
>NW_027786857.1:0-288 GCF_054177405.1 Leptonychotes weddellii | reverse complement strand
TGGGTTTTATGCACAAACAATGAATCATGGAACACTTCATCTAAAACTAATGATGTAATGTATGGTGATTAACATAAGAATAAAAAAAAAAATAAATAAAATATATATAACTAAATGTTAATGATAACCTATGTGACAAACTATAAACGGTGTCTGACTCTATTCATTTGAAGATTTTATTTACTTATTTGAGAGCGCAAGGGGGCAGAGAGAAAGCTCCTACAAGTATGAGCAGTGGGGAGGGGCAGAGGGAGGGGAAGAAGCAGGCCCACCGCTGAGCAAGGAACC
>NW_027786856.1:0-288 GCF_054177405.1 Leptonychotes weddellii | reverse complement strand
GACTAGCTTAAATGGCAGACCTGAGGCTTCAAATGGCACCAGTGAGGGGGTCCCACCAAGACATATAGGAGAAATCTCAGCAACATAGGACACAGAACACAGTCAACTCAGAATCTGGGAAAACTGCAGGTGAATTAGAGGACCAAGGGGCCATTGCTGGACTCCCCCCTCTGGAAAGGAGCAGCCCCTCCCTCCTGGGACAGGCAGCCAGACACTGAAGCCATTGGGGGGGGGGGGCATCTCTTCACCTGCTGGGTGCCCCTGCTCCCAGAGCCCATCTCCCATTTG
>NW_027786855.1:0-288 GCF_054177405.1 Leptonychotes weddellii | reverse complement strand
TTATCTGAGCAGTCAGTTTTAAGGCCTGTGGTAACTCAGATATTTTTCCATGAGATATTTTGGTTACTATTGAAATAAAAAATTCCCTATTTAAAAAAGAAATTGTTCTGTTGCATGGCATACCAAACATATACATAATATTTTTAAGGCCATAACCAAGAATTGCAGCTCTGATAACTGCTATTAACCTTTCTCCTTATGCAGACTTAATTCCGTACAAAACACAAGCTTTTACATTTTATAAGTCACCACAGCACAGGAAGCCTTAAGTTGTCCACTTTTGTGCCA
>NW_027786854.1:0-288 GCF_054177405.1 Leptonychotes weddellii | reverse complement strand
GTGGGGGGGTGGGGGAGGGCACGTGCGGGCGGAGTTTTCAATCCGGAGCTATTTTCGCAGGGCTGGGAACCGCTCTCACAGGCTCCACGTTCCCTGCTCCCCCTTTTCTTTGAGGATCTATATTTGGGAACAGTACATTCCTAAGAATAGAATCACTGAGTTAAAGGGTAAAAGCACAATTTATAGTTCCTATGGCGAAGTCGCTGCTTACTCTCCAGAAAGAGCGCTGTTGGCGTTGCCAGCAATTGGGCTCCAACAGCCACTGATTGAGCCGTGACTGCATCCCAG
>NW_027786853.1:0-288 GCF_054177405.1 Leptonychotes weddellii | reverse complement strand
ATAAAGAGTTTGCAATCAATCATACAGATGTTGGGGAGGCCACAGAAAATGACATTGAATCTTAGAAAGGTCATCCTGGCAGCCATACGGACAGCCTAACTGGGAGAGCCAGTTAGGAATCTATTGCACTATTGCAGTCTACAGATGAGGGTGAAGTGAGCAGCAGTGGTGAAGAAGGAATCATGTCAAGGGAGACTGGGGGACAGAATTGTAGAACCCAGTGCTTGAAATGGATGTATGTGATGAGTACATAATTAACTTGGTTATTTGTCATGAAATAAGACGTTT
>NW_027786852.1:0-3372 GCF_054177405.1 Leptonychotes weddellii | reverse complement strand
GCCTCTTTGTTTTGTTGACTTTTTCCTTTGCTGTGCAGAAGCTTTTTATCTTGATGAAGTCCCAAAAGTTCATTTTTGCTTTTGCTTTACTAGCCTTTGGAGATGTATCTTGAAAGAAGTTGCTGTGGGCGATGTCGAAGAGGTTACTGCTTATGTTCTCTAGGATTTTGATGGATTCTTGTCTCAAATTGAGGTCTTTCATCCATTTTGAGTTTATCTTTGTGTATGGTGTAAAACAATAGTCGAGTTTCATTCTTCTGCATGTGGCTGTCCAATTTTCCCAGCACCATTTATTGAAGAGACTGTCCTTTTTCCACTGGACATTCTTTCCTGCTTTGTCGAAGATGAGTTGACCATAGAGTTGAGGGTCCATTTCTGGGCTCTCTATTCTGTTCCATTGATCTATGTGTCTGTTTTTGTGCCAGTACCATGCTGTCTTGGTGATCACTGGTTTGTAATAGAGCTTGAAATCAGGCAATGTGATGCCCCCCGCTTTGTTTTTCTTTTTCAACATTTCCTTGGCAATTTGGGGTCTTTTCTGATTCCATATAAATTTTAGTATTGTTTGTTCCAGCACATTGAAAACTGCCATTGATATTTTGATCGGGATGGCATTGAAAGTATAGATTGTTCTGGGTTCCTTTTTATTTTGACTAAAATATCCCAGTAAACCTTTTTCTGTTGTTTTTCTTTTGTATTTCTTAATTGGTTATTGTGTACCAGAGTTCCATTGGTGGATCTGCTCAGGTATCTGAATGTAACCATGGAAAACACAGGTACTCTGTAACCTTCTAGCCCTTGCATGATTGCTGCGACACCAAGATTGAGTTCTACCTCCTCTTTGTACTTTAGAAATACTGAGGTTTATTTTACTAAATATCTCCAGAATATGAAAGAGTCTTCAAATTGCTTGAAGGAGTGGAAGGATCTCTAGATTTTGGGAAAACTTTTGTTTTATTTTCTGTCTAGGAAACAGCAAGGTGGGTGTAGAGAGAAACTCTGTAGCACAGTGGGGCCCAGTGTGGAGCTGGGTGAGAGGTGGTGTTGGGCCCTGCCTGGCATTTCTCAAACCCTGGTCCTCCTCAGATTTCATGTTGTCTCTCTTGTTGTTTAGATTGATATTATCTGAGTCTCAGTCACTCTTCCAAATTCAAGGAGACTTCTGTTCACACTGGAGTTTGAGGTAGGCCTTGACCCTGAACTGACACTCTTTGTATTTGCTGGATTATCCCTTACCACAATAGTCCATTTTCTACTCCCTTGTAGATTGTAAGCTCCCTTTTCTATCCCCCACAGAGCCTCCCACATTATGGGGTCTTTGGGTGTCTTTTGGTTGGTGACTTCTCTCTTTATTTTCAGATTTAAGAGACAAGACTTAATAAGGCACCTACAGAAAGCAGTATAAAAATTAGAATCTTACAGGGGCGCCTGGGTGGCTCAGTTGGTTAAGCGACTGCCTTCGGCTCAGGTCGTGATCCTGGAGTCCCGGGATCGAGTCCCGCATCGAGTCCCGCATCGGGCTCCCTGCTCGGCAGGGAGTCTGCTTCTCCCTCTGACCCTCCTCCCTCTCATGCTCTCTGTCTCTCATTCTCTCTCTCTCAAATAAATAAATAAAATCTTTAAAAAAAAAAAAATTAGAATCTTACCACCTTGTCAAGAAAGATAATCACACCCCAAACTTATAATTCCGCCATCAAGTTACCAATGTGTAACCTGAACCAGTTTAATCCTAGAATGGCACCAGATATTGTTGATGCCTTCTAGCACATGTTAGTTAAGAAAATTGTCTTCTTGAGGCTAAGAAAAAGCATTGGAACTTTAATGTTATAAATGTCTTTTAGTAAAATTTGCTTTATCTATGCATTTATAGGGATAATTTTTGTTTGTTTGTTTGTTTTCCCCCCAAGGTGGGGAAATGCCCTTAAGCCATCGGTTTACAATATATCCTAGCTCCTCAGCAGGTCACAGGCCTGTAGCTGGTATTTATAGTGTCTTCTACACTAGCCATTTCTTTTTAAAAAATTTTATATTTTAAATAATCTCTACACCCAACATGGGGCTGGAATTCACATCCCCGAGATTAAGAGTCACGTGCTCCCCTGACTGAGCCAGCCAGCACCCTATACACTCTCCATTTCTTACTCGTTTTGCCTGAGACAGCCCGTCAGCTGGTCATATGGCTTGGCCTGAGGGGATGACTCACAGCTTAATTACCGATGGACCCGACCGTTAGACGTCCTGCCTGAACTGGGTTGTTATAATTTTCCTTTGACTTTAATCACCAACATGAGAGTGCTGAGAAAAACCCGAACATCGTGGACATAGTCCTCCTCAGGGTCTTGTGTCATTGCAGCCCTGTGTCCTTACCAGTCAGGTTCCATCTCCCCACACTGGGCAGGAGCTGCCAAGTTAGAACAATAATTGTGGCTTTAAAAGACCATTCCAGGACTTTTTTGGAACTGTCACTTCAGGATGATGAGATAATAAACCTACTGAATTTCATACGCATGTGCCCTGAGAAGCAATTTCCTTGTTTATAAGTGATGTTGTGTGGAATACCATGACAGTGGATAAAGCATTTTCTAAATCCATGAATGTGGGTTTTATCAACTATCTATGGGTGGGAAGGAAGATCCATATCCAGAATCAATATCTATTGGAGTGCAAAGAGCTACCTTTCCCTAATGAATGGTGAACACAATAATCAGTCTGCCAACTGGTAGTTAGTTGACTGACCACTTGGGGGTATGGTGCCCTATCAGGTGTTCAGTGTTGGTGTGTGTTGTTGATAGATGGAGAAGTCAGAAGTATCTGCAACAGGAATCCCTAGCACATAGGGGAGTCTGCTCTCTGTGTGTTCCCCAAATGAGATCACTGACCAACAAGCAATCAGGAGCAGGCTGGAAGCCACAGACATGAGCCTCAGGCCCTAGAAAGACTTAATGAAGCCCATGCCTGTTCATTTTCCTCCCACCTTGGGGAAGGGGGTGTTCTGTAGAGGTCAGGCCCTTCTGAAAGGGCTAACTTCCACGGCCCTTTACTCTGATTTATGTTAGATGTCTCCTTCTCGGGGAGGCCTTCCCTGACCACCCCATTAAAACTATTGTCCACCCCTTCGCATCTCTCCATCCCATTGCTACTTTCTGCAGAGTACTTACCACTACCTGACAATTGCTCTGCTTGTCTAGTGTCTCATGGAAGATCCATGAGAAGTGTGTCCAGTTAACTGATCTTTCACAGCTAGATAAGCAGCTGCCACTTAGATGGTTTCTAGCAAATACTGAAAGAATTATTTCTAATCCTCACAAGCAGTCTGGGAGGTTGATGCTGTCAGGAGCCTCAGATTGCAGAAGGGAATGTGGAAACACAAAG
>NW_027786851.1:0-288 GCF_054177405.1 Leptonychotes weddellii | reverse complement strand
TCCCTGACCTGCAGGGGTGGCTACAGCCCCAGACCCCCTTCCCAGAGTGTGCCTCCCCATCCTTTGTCCTCACTGGACCCTTCTTTCCTGGCGGGACAGTCCTGTCCCCTTTGACGAGTACCCTGGCGGTTTAGGGGAAGGACGTGATGTCGCCTGGTCTTCGTCATCCTCCCCTGGTTCTCTTGGCTCCTTCTTGAGGTGCCGGGCCGCTGCAGAGTCGATTAGACTCTGAGTCTGAGCTGCGGAGCCCCGTGGGGGGAGCCCCGCCCGTGTCCCCCAGAGCCGCTA
>NW_027786850.1:0-288 GCF_054177405.1 Leptonychotes weddellii | reverse complement strand
TCAGATTTCTCGGGCTCTGCACCCACGAGGTGCATGGGAAGTACAGGGAGCCAGATGTTTGCAGGTGCTTGCTGACAACCCCCTCCCCACAGCAAGATGGCAGGTCTTCCCACGTGACAATCTAAGGAGGCAGGGACGTGACAAAGGAAGTGTGTGGTCGGTTCTCAGTGGAAAGCCCGTGTGACTCCCCTTCAACTGAGCACGGTAGCCTTTGGGCTCGTCTTCCTGGAAGCAGGACTGCAGCTCAGGGGCTGCGAGCCAAGCCGGGAAGGCAGAGGAAAGGCTAGC
>NW_027786849.1:0-288 GCF_054177405.1 Leptonychotes weddellii | reverse complement strand
TCCGGCGGCTGGCCCGGCGCGGCGGCGTCAAGCGCATCTCCGGCCTCATCTACGAGGAGACCCGCGGGGTGCTCAAGGTGTTCCTGGAGAACGTGATCCGGGACGCCGTCACCTACACGGAGCACGCCAAGCGCAAGACGGTCACGGCCATGGACGTGGTCTACGCGCTCAAGCGCCAGGGCCGCACCCTCTACGGCTTTGGGGGCTGAAGACAAGTGGTCTGGATCCCTGTCACTTGCTAAAAAGGCCCTTTTTAGGGCCCCCACGTTTTCCCTGAAAGAGCTTTAG
>NW_027786848.1:0-288 GCF_054177405.1 Leptonychotes weddellii | reverse complement strand
GTGATGACTTTGAAGTATTTATTACCCTCAGGGTTTTTTTTTTAAGATTTTATTTATTTATTTATTTATTGACAGATTGAGAGAGGGCGGAGAGGGCGAGCACAAGCAGGGGGAGCAGCAGAGGGAGAAGCAGGCTCCCCGCTGAGCAAGGAGCCCGATGCGGGGCTCGATCCCAGGACCCCGGGATCATGACCTGAGCTGAAGGCAGACGCTTAACAACTGAGCCAGCCAGCCTCCCCTATTACCTTTGTTTTTATATAATTTATTAAATTGTAAGTTTATATAATT
>NW_027786847.1:0-288 GCF_054177405.1 Leptonychotes weddellii | reverse complement strand
TGTTGCTATTCCTTTCTTCGATCTCCTGTTGAGTTTGTAGGTGTTCAGAATGGTTTGATCCCTATCCAGCTGAATTCCTGAGAGGAGCCGAAATCCAGGTCTCCTACTCCTCCGCCATCTTGCTCCACCCTGCCTGTCCTACAATATTTAAGAGTTCTCTATATTAGGGGTACTAGCTCCTTGCCAGTAGTATATGCTGAGAATATTTCCTCCCAGAATATCATGTCTTTTGATTTTGCTTATGGTGTTTTTGTCATGCCTTTTTTTTTTTAAGTAGGCTCCATACCG
>NW_027786846.1:0-288 GCF_054177405.1 Leptonychotes weddellii | reverse complement strand
GGTGATATAGATGCAATTCCATGAAAGCATAAACCTAGACATAGTAATTTCTAAGAAATTAAAATTTTAAATGAACCATATTTTAAATATATAAAACTCATGGAAAATTCAGGATTTACATAGTTATCCTTATAAAGCTGAGATCTAAACGTGTACTGAAAACATTCATTGTTAAGTTGTTTCCAATAAAGAAACCAGGAGAATAAGAATGATCAAGAAATAAAATATATAACAAAAGTATAAAAAGAGAAGATAAGGTTTTCATTTTTGCTATGACAGATTTTAATT
>NW_027786845.1:0-288 GCF_054177405.1 Leptonychotes weddellii | reverse complement strand
CACAGAGCAGTTGACAGAAATGCTGCCCAGTATCTTAAACCAACTTGGTACAGACAGTTTGACTAGGTTAAGAAGACTGGCTAAAGCTCAGCCCACACAATCTGTGGATGGAAAAGCACCACTTGCTACCAGAGGGGATGATGATGATGAAGTTTCAGATTTTGTGGAGAATTTTGATGAAGCTTCCAAGAATGAAGCAAACTGAATTGGGTCAGCCTCTGAAGAAAACAATACTTGAAGAAGTTACTGGGAGCTGCTCTTTCATATTAGGACTGCTTTTAAAAATTT
>NW_027786844.1:0-288 GCF_054177405.1 Leptonychotes weddellii | reverse complement strand
TTTGGGCTACGAGTCTGGTGATTGTGACAAAGACCGAATGGTCCTCAAGGCCTCAAATACTTATTTTCTGCCGCTTTACAGGAAAAGTCTGTTGAGCCCCGGCCTAAACCAAAGAGGGACAGGGAGGTGTGGGCCCCCCGCCCTCCCCCATGGCGAGCCTCTTCAGATAAAGCACTATGGAAGTAGCAGACAGCATCAAGGGGACGTTGTGCAGGTGTCCAGCACAGCTCTGCTCGTCACCCCTGCCCGGGAGGGACGTGGAGGGCTGGCCAGCGCTGGCCAAGGGGG
>NW_027786843.1:0-288 GCF_054177405.1 Leptonychotes weddellii | reverse complement strand
TGAATGAATAAAGATGTGGTGTACACACCCACAGACACCACCCCCCACAAACACACAGACACATGAATGTCACTCACCCATTAAAAGAGTGAGATCTTGCCATTTGTGACAACACGTATGGACCTAGAGGGTATTATGCTAAATGAAATAAGTTAGTCAGAGGATAAAGAAGATGTGGTATATATATACAATGGAATATTATGCAGCCATCAAAAGGAATGAGATCTTGCCATTTGCAACGACGTGGATGGAACTGGAGGGTATTATGTTGAGTGAAATAAGTCAAAC
>NW_027786842.1:0-288 GCF_054177405.1 Leptonychotes weddellii | reverse complement strand
TTATTGTCATTTTGTTTTGTATTTCTCGGATGATTAATGGTGTTGAGCATATTTTCATGTACCTGTTGGCCATCTGTAGGTCTTTGGAAAAATATCTATTCAGATCTTCTACCGATTTCCTCTATCAGAATGTTTGTGTTTTTTATTTGCTATTGAGTTGTATGAGTTCTTTTTTTTTTTATTCTTATGTTAATCCCCATACATTACATCATTAGTTCTAGATGAAATGTTCCATGATTCATTGTTTGTGCATAACACCCAGTGCTCCATGCAGAACGTGCCCTCCTC
>NW_027786841.1:0-3372 GCF_054177405.1 Leptonychotes weddellii | reverse complement strand
TAGCCCATTTACATTCAGGGTAACTATTGAAAGATAGGAATTTAGTGCCATTTTATTGCCTGTAAGGTAACTGTTACTGTATATTGTCTCTGTTCCTTTCTGGTCTGTTACTTTTAGGCTCTCTCTTTGCTTAGAGGACCCCTTTCAAGATTTCTTGTAGGGCTGGTTTCATGTTTGCAAATTCCTTTAGTTTTTGTTTGTCCTGGAAGCTTTTTATCTCTCCTTCTATTTTCAATGACAGCCTAGCTGGATATAGTATTCTTGGCTGCATATTTTTCTCATTTAGTGCTCTGAATATATCATGCCCATCCTTTCTGGCCTGCCAGGTCTCTGTGGATAGGTCTGTTGCCAATCTAATGTTTCTACCATTGTAGATTACAGATCTCTTCTCCCAAGCTGCTTTCAGGATTTTCTCTTTGTCTCTGAGACTCATACGTTTTAGTATTAGATGTTGGGGTATTGACCTATTTTTATTGATTTTGAGGGAGGTTCTCTGTGCTTCCTGGATTTTGATGCCTCTTTCCTTCCCCATATTAGGGAAGTTCTCTTCTATAATTTGCTCCAATATACCTTCTGCCCTTCTCTCTCTTTCTTCTTCTTCTGGGATCCCAATTGTTCTAATGTTTCATCTTATGGTATCACTTATCTCTGGAGTTCTGCCCTCATGATCCAGTAGTTGTTTATCTTTTTCTCAGCTTCTTTATTTTCCATCATTTGGTCTTCTATATCACTAACTCTCTCGTCTGCCTCATTTAGCCTAGCAGTTAGAGCCTCCATTTTGATTGCACCTCATTAATAGCCTTTTTAATTTCGACTTGGTTAGTTTTTAGTTCTTTTATTTCTCCAGAAAGGGTTTCTCAAATATCTTCCATGCTTTTTTCAAGCCCAGCTGGTATCTTTAAAATCGTCATTCTGAACTCTAGTTCTGACATCTTACTAATGTCCATATTGATTAGATCCCTGGCAGTAGGTACTGCCTCTTGTTCTTTTTGTTGAGGTGATTTTTTTCTGTCTTCTTATTTTGTCCAGAGGAGAATAGATGAATGAGAGAACAAAATGCTAACAGGGTAACAATGTCCCCATAAAAATATACACTAAACAAATCAGAAGAGACCTGAAACCAGGGGAAAAGAAAGGTAAAGAAAAAAAAGAAAAAGAAAAAGAAAAAGGTAATAACAAAAACAAAAAAACAACAAAAACAAAAAAACAGAATATGATCAAATATGATCAGGCTGGTGCACAGATCAGTGCTACACACTAGATTTTGGGTGTATTTTGGTCTGTTAGAAGAAAGTGCCTCCCAAAATTCTAAAGAAAGAAAAACATATATGTACAAAACTAAGGGTTGATATGATGAAGGGATGAAATATGACTGTAAACATGAAAATTATAAAAGATTTTATAAAAGGAATTGATAAGATAAGAAGTTGGTTGAAAAAAGAAAGAAGAGGTTTTAAAAAAAAGGAAAAAAAAGGGGAGAGAATGTGATCAGGCAGGAGACTAGAACAAAGCCATACACTAGAGATTTAGGGTATATTTTGGCCTGTTAGAAGAAACTGTATCCCAAAATTTTAAAGAGAGAACAACTTATATATATATATATATGTATATCAAAAATAACATTAACTACTATGAAGGGATAGAATATGACTCTAAAAATGAAAAATAAGAAAGATTTTTTAAAAAGGGATTGTTATGATGTTGGTTGAAAAATCAAAAAAGAAAAGAAAAAGAAAGATAAAAAAGTTAACTTTGAAAGACTACGGAATCATGTGAAAAAAAGCCATGAATTCTATGTGCAGTATTCCCCTAGCACTGGAGTTCTGCCATTCTCATTGATTGGTAAACTTGGTCTTGGCTGGCTGTCTTTGCTGATCTTCTGGGGGAGGGGCCTGTTGCCGTGATTCCCAAATGTCTTTGCCGGATGCAGAATTGCCCCGCCCTTGCCGGGGGCTGGGCTAAGTCATCTGCTCGGGTTTGCTCTCCGTAGTGGTTGTTCCCTGCAAGCTTTCCGTACAGCTTTGGAGGACGAGAGTGAAAATGGAGGTCTCCCAATCTCTGCCCCAGAGGAGCGGAGAACTCGGAGCCCCACTCCTCAGTGCGCCCCCAGAGAAAAGCAGTCAATCACTCCAGTCTCCCTGTTCTCCAGCTACATTCCGTGCTCACCCAGCCTGTGACCGAGCGTTTCTATCTCTGGTACACAACCCTGTTTGGAGGCTCCAAACCCAAGGAGATTCCTGCGCTGCACTCCTGTGCTGCTCCTCCCGGGGGAGGAAGGGGAGTCTCCCCAGATCTGCCACTTGTTGGGTCCCTGCTGGAAGAGCAGTGGCCCAATTGTGCCACGGATCACGGGTTATGGCAACCCCAAGCTGAGAGCCCACTCATCAGCTCTGTCTCTGCAGCCAGCTTCCCTGGTCTGATACCTGGGAGCTCTGCCACACTCAGGCACCCCCGGTCTTCCTGTGACCCCGAGGGTCCTGAGGCCCCACTGTCCCAGCGAGGGCTCCATCCCCCACTTAGCCACTGGAGCAACAGCCCTCAGTGGAGCAGACTTCTAAAAGTTCCGATTTTGTGCTCCGCTGCTCTATCACTTGCCAGTAGCAGCTGACGGAGGCCTCCTCCCCCACCATCTATCTTCCCGAATAGCACCTCGCATTCACTTCTCCACATGTCCTACCTTCCAGAAAGTGGTCGCTTTTCTGTTCAGAGAGTTGCTGCTATTCTTTTCTTTGATCTCCTGTTGAAATCGTAGGTGTTCAGAATGGTTTGATCCCTATCCAGCTGAATTCCTGCAACCAGACAAAATTTAGGTCTCTTACTCCTCCGCCATCTTGCTCCCTGATCCCTGGAAGGATTTTTGATCAGTTGAGCTTATCATCAAAAGTCTCATTTAAAAATTATGATCTCACTTTTTCATGTGTCTGTTGGCCATTTGGATGTCTTCTTTGGAAAAATGTCTATTCATGTCTTCTGCCCATTTCTTGATTGGATCATTTGTTCTATGGAGGTTCCTCAAAAAGTTGAAAATAGAGCTACCATATGACCCAGCATTTGCACTACTGGGTATTTACCCCAAAGATACAAATGTAGGGATCCGAAGGGGTATGTGCACCCCAATGTTTCTAGCGGCAATGTCCACAATAGCCAAACTATAGAAAGGGCCAAGATGTCCATCAACAGATGAATGGATAAAGATGTGGTATATATATACAATGGAATATTATGCAGCCATCAAAAGGAATGAAATCTTGTTATTTGCAATGACATGGATGGAACTGGAGGGTATTATGCTGAGCAAAATAAGTCAATCAGAGAAAGACATGTATCATATGACCTCACTGATATGAGGAATTCTTAATCACAGGAAACTGA
>NW_027786840.1:0-288 GCF_054177405.1 Leptonychotes weddellii | reverse complement strand
TACTCTGAAGAGTTTTGATCAAGAAAGGATGCTGTTCTTTGTCAAATGCTTTTTCTGCTTCTATTGAGAGGATCATATGGTTCTTGTTATTTCTTTTATTAATGTATTGTATCACCTTGATTGATTTGCGGATGTTGAACCAAACTTGCAGCTAACTGGGACACTTTTGCTAGCTTTTTTTTTAATAGGAATTTTCAGTGTAATTTTAATGGTGATAAATTTTCTTTCTTTCTGCTCTACCAATATACCAGAAAAGCATATTAAGTTACATGTATGAAGTCATCACAT
>NW_027786839.1:0-288 GCF_054177405.1 Leptonychotes weddellii | reverse complement strand
GAAGTTTTCTCTGGTGGGTGGGGCCTGCAGTCAGACCAGATGTCTGCCTTCAGCCTTTTGCTGGGACTGCAGTTGGACTGGTGTATGTAGTTATCTTCCTCTCTCCCTGGGCTAGGAGTCACTTTGGAGTGGTGCTGGCCCCGGTTGGGGATGTTTTCACAGTGCCAAGCTTGGACACCATTTTGGATGGCTCTGGCCAAGGTCATATTGGAGGGGACAAGTCTGCTGGAAACCATGGGGGCGAGGCATGTGGTGTTAGCAAGGTTTGTTCAGGTCAGCTGTAGGAGG
>NW_027786838.1:0-288 GCF_054177405.1 Leptonychotes weddellii | reverse complement strand
GGGCTGGGATGCTCCCCCAGGTGGGCAGACGGGAGTGCCTGCCGTTAGAGATGGAGGACATCAGCCATCTGTCAGCCTCTGTCCCTCCCGCAGCTATGACAGAGCAGATGTGAACCCAGGAGAAGAAACTAGGTGCATGTTGTAAACCATGATAAGATACAAACCGCCCCCAGAATGGAAGAACACGGCTGAGGGTTTCCACCCACTGGTGGTGTGCGCGTCGCCCGGGGGGGAAGACGCAGGCCAGCTGGGTGAACGGTCACAAGAGAGCAGGCAGGGGGACCATGC
>NW_027786837.1:0-288 GCF_054177405.1 Leptonychotes weddellii | reverse complement strand
GCTTGCAGCTTCCTTTATGTGCACGCTGCACGGCTCAGGGACCAGGCCTCAGGCTGCAAGCCCCAGGGCTGCCCCCGCTTGGGGCCACGGGTCGTTGTGTAACCTTGGGCCACCCTCCCTGCACTCTGATTCGGTGACTTCATCTGCAGATCGGGGGTGAATGTCCATGTATTGTTACTGAGGGGATGTAAAAAACACAGATGACTTCAGAGTCTGCTGGAAATAGGAAACAGGAAAGACCATAGGCGAGAACAGGACAACGAACTGCTCAGAGACAAATGCAGACAG
>NW_027786836.1:0-288 GCF_054177405.1 Leptonychotes weddellii | reverse complement strand
CACTGCATTTAGCAGTGTGATTCCTCTAACTCAGTTTGATTGACAAATAGAGTGTCCTGAGTGATCAGATGACTCTCTCAAGGAAGAGAGGGAATCTCCATTAGAGATCTGAGAGTTACAGACAGAAAGAGTTATTAGAGAATAGATTAGCTGTGGGTTAATGTCCCCTCAGCTTGACTAAACTTTAGACAGATTTCTTTCTCACCATAGGCCCCTGACCTCCATTTTCTTAGATCATTTACTTTAGAAAATTTACAACTGTAAATTATTTCTCTGTTTCCTTGAGAT
>NW_027786835.1:0-288 GCF_054177405.1 Leptonychotes weddellii | reverse complement strand
GGTTTAGTCACTCAGACTCACTAAGGATGGAAGTAATTTACATAGAAATATTTGCTAAGTCTTACTCAAAATATTTTGAAAGCTTTATTTTTTAATTTTTTTTTATTATCCCTGGCTTATATGTAGGCAAAGTATTTCACACTTGTTGGTCGATTCTGCTTTAACTTCATTTTTCTTCTGGAATTTTCTGAAACAGCCATCTTCCGTAGAGTAATACGAAAAGGTTTACAATATAGATAGTAGTAAACTGCTCTTTTGCAGCAAAAGGCATTGCACAATGTCGGTTGG
>NW_027786834.1:0-288 GCF_054177405.1 Leptonychotes weddellii | reverse complement strand
GTCACTCCTCCCCAGGGGAGGAAGTTGGAGTCTCCCCGGATCTGCCGCTTGTTGGGTCCCTGCTGGAGGAGCAGTGGCCCGACTGTGCCGCGGATCATGGTTTAGGGCAACCCCGAGCTGAGAGCCCGCGCCTCAGCTCCGTCTCTGCAGCCGGCTTCCCCTCTCCGATACCTGGGAGCTCTGCCACACTCAGGCACCCCCGGTCTTTCTGTGACCCCGAGGGTCCTGAGACCACACTGTCCTGCGAGGGTTCCACCCCCCACGCTTAGCCACTCGAGCGACATCCCT
>NW_027786833.1:0-288 GCF_054177405.1 Leptonychotes weddellii | reverse complement strand
GATTGCTGGAGTGGTGGGGGGTGGGAGGGATGGGGTGGCTGGGTGATAGACATTGGGAAGTGTATGTGCTATGGTGAGTGCTGTGAATTGTGTAAGACTGTTGCATCACAGACCTGTACCTCTGAAACAAATAATACATTATGTGTTAAAAAAAAAAAAAGAAGATAGCAGGAAGGGAAGAATGAAGCGGGGGAAATCGGAGGGGGAGACAAACCATGAGAGACGATGGACTCTGAGAAACAAACTGAGGGTTCTAGAGGGGAGGGGGTGGGAGGATGGGTTAGCCTG
>NW_027786832.1:0-288 GCF_054177405.1 Leptonychotes weddellii | reverse complement strand
AGTTTCCTGTTACTAGACATATTCAAGAAGAACCCCATGACCACTTGCCTGGGGTCCTATGGAAGGCATTCATGCATTAGGCGGGATTGTTGCCAAGGTGACTTCTAGATACCACTCTGGTCTGATTGCTACAATTAGTGAAATTGCCGTTTTGGATGGAGGTGCCCTATGTCAAGATCCTTACGCTCAGTTTGCTGTCTGTCTGCCTCCTTTTATGACATTTCCTTTCCGAGTCTGCATGGATTCCATAGTCTTCACATCTGCCATTCTCCTTCCTGGAACCCCAGT
>NW_027786831.1:0-3372 GCF_054177405.1 Leptonychotes weddellii | reverse complement strand
ACAGACATACATTTTTTATTCTACTTGTTAGTCAAGTTCATATTATCTCTGATACAAAATTTGTCAGCAAGAAAAATAACTTGAAATGATGACTGGTTTACTGTCTTGTGAAATTTTCAGGAGTAATATAAATGTGTTAAAACAAGCTATCTAGATAGATGTAAGTGCGATAAGTTTTTAGTAAACTTTTCAGCCATGATTATGTTTTATGGTATATCTACTTAGTTTCCTAAATCTTTTTGGTAACTTGAGACTTTTTGGTAACTTGAGACTTAGTTTCCTAAATCTTTTTGGTAACTCTGCTAAGTTACGTTAAATGAGAGCTTGGGGAGCGGTGTCTGAGGGACAGGAAGAGACTGGTAACAGCGCGCAAACAGAACACGGGCTTAAGGGGCAAACACTGGGACCAGAAGGCCGCAGAGGCGCCGGCCGCGCCCACGCCAGACAGAACCCTGCAGGGACTGGAGCGGCCATCGCCACTGCCAGTGCCTGGGAGGACCTAGCGTGGATCTGAGCCCACAGAAACGTGGCTGGAGGCGGCCGCCGCCGACGCTGCTGCTCCCGCTGCCCGCGAGAACCTGGCTTGGAATTGTGCCTACGGACCCGGGTGGCCACCGCTTCTGCAGTGGCAGGGGCCGCCCAGTCCGGATTGCTCCAGTTTTGGAGGCACAGGGGGCAGAGACATGCGGGGGTGGGGTCCACCACTGAGGTGATCGCTGGGGGCGCACACCACCTGTCGGAGGCTGCAGTTTTCCGCAGCGCTCACAGAGTGGGAGACTGTGTGTTTTGGAGGATTCAGAGAGGAGCAGACTGTGGCTTCTCTCTTCTGGGGTGGAGGTCTGGGTTCCGACATCTTCCTTTGCTGTGACCCTCGAAAAGGCATGGAGAGCCCTCGGAGAACAAAGCCGCCAGAGAACAAAAGCCCAAAGACCCAGTTTGCACAGAGCCCAGCCCCTTGACAGGAGGCACAGCAACTCTGACCGAGCAGGACTGACTGCAAAACAACGCAGCAGGCCTGTCCCCCAGAAGATAACCTGGAAGAACAAGAGTACAACAACCCCAGGGTTCCCATAAAACTGTAAAACCCCAACACCAGGGGAAAATTATTTATTAAATAAATAATTAAACTAATTAAAATTAGTTTATTAAGCTCCTGGTGTTGCCTCAAGTCCTGTGTATTTCTTAGATACAACTTTTCTCTCTTTTTAAAATTCTTTCTCATGCTTCTTCTGTTTTTCTTTTTTTTACTTATCATTTCAACCAGATGTTTAATACAACATATTCCATAGTATTTTTAAAATTGAACTTTTTCACAAATATACTTTTTTTCTTTATAAATATATAGATAGATATAAACTTCAATGTAGTCCTTTATCCCTACCCCCAATATTACCTTTATATATATATATATATATATATACCAGTTTTAATTTCCCTGTATCTCTGGGAATACAGGGAAAGAACTGCTCTCTAACAAAGAGAACAAAATACACCCAGGAAGAGCTGAAACACTCTACCTTGCCCACATAGAGGAATTATAGCCACCTTTCCTACACCCCCCCTTTCTTCTGTTTGTGTTTTTGTCTTTTTTTTTTGGGTGGGTTTTGTTTGTTTTTATTTTTGTATTTTATGTATCTTATTCTTGGGTTTCATTCTGGCTGGGTGTTTTTGGTGGTGGCTTCCGATTGCACCAACTTTTCCCAAGGTGCACCTTGCCTGGATTGTGGTTGATATTTTCGACTGTGCATCCCCTCAATCACAACTCAACAGAATGACTAGGAGGAGGAACTCCCAACAAAGAAGACCCAGAGACAATGGCCTCCCCCACAGACCTAATGGATATCGATATAAGCAAGATGTCTGAAATAGACTTCAGGGTAATAGTTATAAAGATGATAGCTAGAATGGAGAAATCAATTAATGGCAACATAGAGTCTCTAAGGGCAGAAATGAGAGCCAAACTGGCAGAATGTAAAAATGCTATCTATGAGACCCAAACTAATCTAGATAACTCTAACAGCTAGGGTAAATGATGCAGAAGAAAGAAATAGTGATCTAGAAGACAAACTGCTAGAAAAGAAGGAACAGGAGAAGGTCTGGAACAAACAGCTTAAAATCCATGAAAACAGAATTAGAGAAATAAGTGAAGCCATGAAACGTTCCAATGTCAGAATTATTGGGATCCCTGAGGGGGTGGAGAGAGAGAGAGAGAGAGGACTAGAAGATATATTTGAGCAAATTGTAGCTGAGAACTTCCCTAATCTGGGGAATGAAACAAACATTCATGTCCTAGAGGCAGAGACAACCCCTCCCAAGATCAAGGAGAACAGACCAATGCCCCGGCATGTAATAGTAAAACTCGCAAATCTTAGAACAAGGAAACCATCTTAAGGGCAGTTGGGTGAAGAGATTCCTTACGTACAGAGGGAGGAACATCAAAATAACATCAGACCTTATCCAGAGAGACCTGGCAAGCCAGAAAGGGCTGGCAAGACATATTCAGGGTACTAAATGAGAAGAACATGCAGTCAAGAATACTTTATCTGGCAAGACTGTCATTTAGAATGGTTGGAGAGATGCAGAGCTTCTAAGATCAGCAGAAACTGAAAGAATATGTGACCACTAAGCCGGCCCTACAAGAAATAATAAGGGGGGTTCTATAAAAGGAGAAAGAGCCCAAGAGTGATATAGGACAGAAATTCATAGAGACAATCTATAGGAACAAGGACTTCACAGGCAACATGATGACAATAAATTCATATCTTTCAATAATCACTGTCAATGTGAAGGGACTAAATGCTCCCATAAAACAGCACAGGGTTGCAGATTGGATAAAAAGACAGGACCCATCCATATGCTGTCTACAAGAGACTCATTTTGAACCTAAAGATACATCCAGACTGAACATGAAGGGATGGAGAACCATCTTTCATGCCAACGGACCTCAAAAGAAAGCCAGGGTAGCACTGTTGGTGGGAATGCAAGCTGGTGCAGCCACTCTGAAATAGAGCTACCATACGATCCAGCAACTGCACTACTGGGTATTTACACCAAAGATACAAATGTAGGGATCCGAAGGGGTATGTGTACCCCGATGTTTATAGCAGCAATGTCCACAATAGCCAAACTGTGGAAAGAGCCAAGATGTCCACTGACAGATGAATGGATAAAGAAGAAGTGGTATATATCTACAATGGAATATTATGCAGCCATCAAAAGGAATGAGATCTTGCCATTTGCAATGATGTGGATGGAACTGGAGGGTGTTATGCTGAGTGAAATAAGTCAATCAGAGAAAGACATGTATCATATGACCTCACTGATATGAGGAATTCTTAATCTCAGGAAACAAACTGAGGGTTGCTGGAGTGG
>NW_027786830.1:0-288 GCF_054177405.1 Leptonychotes weddellii | reverse complement strand
GCAGGGAGTCTGCTTCTCCCTCTGACCCTCCCCACTCTCATGTGCTCTCTCTCATTCTCTCTCTCTCAAATAAATAAATAAAATCTTTAAAAAAAAAAAAAAAAACAAGTAGAGAAGAAATAAAATAATAATCCCTCCCGACTTTTCCCTGTCCTTTATTATTTATCCTGTTTCTTGTCTGTGGCCCTCACCAGGGTATCCACTCCAGGAAGACAGAGATTTTTGTCTGGTGTGTTTACTGCCGTATTCCTGGCATCTGGTGTAGCCATGGTATGCTTAGGTGCTCGG
>NW_027786829.1:0-288 GCF_054177405.1 Leptonychotes weddellii | reverse complement strand
GCTAGTATATAATGTCCATCCTAAAACAATCAGAATTATAATTGGGAATTAGTTTTTTAAATCTTATCTCTGCAATCACCTTTTACTAACAGATCTGTAACTCATGCATTAATGAAAACTTCAGTTCATCATACAGACATATTATAGGACTTTCAGTCTTGTTAAAACCTTGTATAGAACAGCATTAGGAATAGTAATGCTTGATGTTTTTCCTTTAAAATGGTAATTTTCTGTGTCTTATAAAGAAGTCCCAGGTTATGAAGTAAGCTCTTCCCAAAATACTACTAT
>NW_027786828.1:0-288 GCF_054177405.1 Leptonychotes weddellii | reverse complement strand
TGTTTCCTTACTCAAAGGTGGTGATTGTTTTACTTACATAAATGTGGATTTGTGTTATCTTACTGCAAATGTATTTTGTAAAAAATTGCCTTGGAGGTAGGTCATCACATGAAAGCCATCCCTTTGTATCTGAGCTTTAGAGAAAGCGTCTCCTCCTTCCCCCCATTTCTTTGCTTTTATTTTCCTTCATTCTTTTACTGTGATATAACAAAAAAGACACTTATTTTTTAAGTTAGATACATAATTTAAAATAAATTTATATATATGAATTAAATACATAATTGTTTG
>NW_027786827.1:0-288 GCF_054177405.1 Leptonychotes weddellii | reverse complement strand
AGGGGCTCCGGGCCCTTGTCCAGGCTCTCCCCGACCTGTGGGTCCCCCTCTATGCACAGCCCCTTGGGACGCCTCTCTAAAGCACAGACGTGGTAGCCACGGTGAGGGGTCCCTGAGGACAGCTCAGCCAGGCTGACCCCGGGGCCCTCTGGAGTGTGGTCCATGGGGCTGGGGCCCCTGAGAAATGGCATGGGGGGGGACCAGCACAGCCGAGGAGACCTGAGGGCGCTGGCCTGGGGTACCTGGTCATCCTCTGCAAGGCGGCCCCAACAGTATCCCTGTGCCCCT
>NW_027786826.1:0-288 GCF_054177405.1 Leptonychotes weddellii | reverse complement strand
TGCTGCCCAGAACTGTTTAACATTCTAGTTCCATTGTTGAGTTCTCAACTTGGAGGGCCTCTAGTGGCTGTCAGTCTCATTAGGAGGAGAAAAAAAAAAAGGAACTGCTATGTCATCTAAAGGGTTTTATGCCCAGAATCTAAAATGTGACAGTTCTAAGGCTGTCCTCTTTTTAATAGTTAGGGAGTTTTGCAGCAACCAAAAGGTAAGTGAGATCTGTAACAGAGAAACAATAATAGTGGTACTTACTGACTTTGTTATTCAGTTAGTACCATAAGTGGTTCCCTG
>NW_027786825.1:0-288 GCF_054177405.1 Leptonychotes weddellii | reverse complement strand
GTGGGGCTCGATCCCAGGACCCTGGGATCATGACCCGAGCCGAAGGCAGACATCTAACGACTGAGCCACCCAGGCGCCCCTAAACATACTAATTTATAACCTAATCTTTTTACTTCATATGTCATTTCTCCACTGTCATATATCTTTTATGAATTTAATGGAAATGAAAGCAAATATACACTTCTGTATTTTTCTTTTTCTTTTTTTTTCTTCAGGTTTTTTTTTTATTTATTTTTTTATTCTTATGTTAATCCCCATACATTACATCATTAGTTCTAGATGAAGTGT
>NW_027786824.1:0-288 GCF_054177405.1 Leptonychotes weddellii | reverse complement strand
GCGCCTGTTGTTTTCCCAGTAAGGTTGATGGGAGCACACACAGTGCTGGCTTGTGAGGCCCACAGCAGCTGGATGTGAGCCGGGCTGCGGGCTGGACGGATGTGTGCCCAAGTCCCGCATCCGTCTACAGGGTCTCCTCGATTCGGGGCTGACGTCTGCGTGGCGCCTCCGCCCCCGCTTCCCGCCCCTGCAGCCTGACTCCTCTCTGCACCTGTCTGGCTCTTCGGGCTCCTGTGGGGGTCCCGCATGCGCACACGGCTCCTGCTCCCCCTGTCCCTCCTCCCCCAG
>NW_027786823.1:0-288 GCF_054177405.1 Leptonychotes weddellii | reverse complement strand
GGCAATGGACTCGAGATTTTATTCAATGTGATGGGAAGCTATTGGAAGCTTTTAAGCAGGGGAAGGACAGGCTGGTTTGAACTTAAAAAAAATCTGTGTTCAGTAGAGAGGAGGTATGAATGGAACAAGGAGATGGAGATTCTGGATGAGGGGAGACAAATGGGTAAGGGTCTGTGCACAGTGTCACTAGTAGATGCAAGGGGTGAGGAAATGGACTTGGATGCGGGGGGGACGGGCAGTCCAGGTTGGGCCTGTAGGGGTGGGACTCATTCTAGTAGGATCATGGAG
>NW_027786822.1:0-288 GCF_054177405.1 Leptonychotes weddellii | reverse complement strand
TATTTATTTATTTGACACAGAGAGAGACAGCGAGAAGGGAACATAAGCAGGAGGAGTGGGAGAGGCAGAAGCAGGCTTCCTGCTGAGCAGAGAGCCCAATGTGGGGCTCGATCCCAGGACCCTGGGATCATGACCTGAGCCAAAGGCAGACGCTTAACAACTGAGCCACCCGGGCGCCCCTGAGTTTATTTATTTATTTTTTAAAGATTTTAGTTATTTATTTGACAGAGAGAGACACAGTGAGAGAGGGAACACAAGCAGGGGGAGTGGGAGAGGGAGAAGCAGGCT
>NW_027786821.1:0-288 GCF_054177405.1 Leptonychotes weddellii | reverse complement strand
GAAGGCAGTTGCTTAACCAACTGAGCCACCCAGGCGCCCCATTTCACCCTTATTCTTAGCATCCGTGCCCTCCACCCCCACCGCCAAGCTGTCCAAAAACAAGGAATTATTTAAGCAAAGGATTAAGTGGTAATTTTTAACCTAAAAGATGTTTGCAGACCAAGTACAAATGGTTGAGGTGGGAGTACTTTGGGATTAGTATGCCCGTTTCTTTTGAGTTGGTTATACCAGATGGAATTTAACAACATTGTGAACATTTAAATCATTAGGTACCAGGGCACTTGGGTG
>NW_027786820.1:0-3372 GCF_054177405.1 Leptonychotes weddellii | reverse complement strand
GAAAATGGGGGGGGTGGAATTGGAGGGAGAGATGAACCATGAGAGACTATGGACTCTGAGAAAGAAACTAAGAGTTCTAGAGGGGAGGGGGGTGGGGGGATGGGTTAGCCTGCTGATGGGTATTAAAGAGGGCATGTATTGAATGGAGCACTGGGTGTTTATATGCAAACAATGAATCATGGAACACTACATCAAAAACTAATGATGTACTGTATGATGACTAACATAACATAATAAAATAAAAAAGTATAATGCAAGTAGAATTAGGATTATACTTAAAATATATATATATAAGGATGACGTTCCACAATTGTAAAATTAAAAAAATAAAAACTCTCTTGAATGGAATGATTGATGGAAAACGCTGCCTCTGTACAAATGTGAGATAATACAATTCTTAATCCATGTGAACTATAAGAATTGTCATTTGTTTAGGAGGTAAGCACGTTGTAGATTTTAGTTAAATTTCTGTCTTTGGATGTTGAATCTTATCAAAATGGCAAATCCTACTCTGATTTAGAACATTGCTGACCACCTGAGTGAAATCTACATTAAGTCAAGCTATATCATTTTCTGGACAAAACTACAGGCTCCTATCTAAATCTGAGAAGTACTTTATAGACAGGTAGTATATTAAGTTACAAGTAAGAGTTGCAGCAAGAGTGGAAATATAATTTTCAATAAATATTCATATTTTTCTGTTTTGAACTCTGCAGTGCCTCAGGACAAAGGGTTGTCAACAATGCTTTAGTAAAACAGAGTGCCACTGTCCGATAGGGCAAATAGACTGTTTGCTATGTAAATCAAATGCTCTGCAAATTCCCAGGGGAGAGAAGAATGAGGAACAGATAAGCTTCATGTCAGAGAAGGAAATCCACAAACCACTTAGAACTCTGTAAGAAAATTACAATGAACTTAAAATGAACCTGGGTATCAAAATTGAGATTAATTTAGGACTATTTATAAACATGCGAGCCTAATTTGGGGAAACCAGAAAGAAGTTGTAACAGACCTCCCTTTTAGCAAGAGAAAGTTTTGCCGCCACTCTCCCCCTGTAAGCATGCAGGGATGGTGTAGATTCCAGACTACACATAGGCTGTGTGGAAAGCACCGTATAACAGGTGCCAAACAGCAGATACAGGATGCCACAAACAGAAGGAAGGAAGCAAAAGAAAGAAATATCACTCTTTTTTTTTTTTTTTAACCAATCCCAAGAGGCACACTTGGAAGAATGATATTGGCATGCAGGAAGTTCATTGGGGAGTATTCTAAGGATTAGCACCCATGCAATAAAGGAAGTAAAATTGGGCACAGGGAGATGTTGAACTGAAATGTGGACCCAGCCAAGTTCTCAACTACACTGGGTGGAGTTCTGAGATGGCCCTTCCATGTGTTCCTGCAATAGGGCCCCACAGAAGTCCTCATTGAATGGAGCCTGCCACCAGGAAGGGATCATGAGCTTAGGCTATGCAGTTTTCCTCAACCAAGATCAATGCTTGCACTCCTGATAGCTGGAACAACAGTTACTTCAGTCCTGTAAGGATAAGTGGAGTATAGGAGCACACAATCATGCAAGGTACACTCTATGAAATAAACTCCATCAGAAGTCAGAGAGAAGGGGACTCTTGGATGCCATTCACACAGGTTGGCTTCCTGTAGCACAGTGTATGCGGATCATGTGATGGAGTGCACAGGAAACATTTAGCAGGAATGACCAGTTCAAAAAATAGGTAGTTTCCTTCCAGTATAAAGATACAGAGAAGTTTGGACATTTGCCCACAAGGAACATGCTGGCATGAGGAGCTCAAAACATCTTCTGGCAGGTCTAGTTTTTGGTTTAGAATAACTGTTAATATGTCTCTGATGAAAGCATCATTCCTGAACTGGGAACCTAGAACTCTATCCAAAAAGCAAAGATAAATGTAATGGATAGCACGTATTTCCCATATGGTTCAAGTGTAAAGAGAAGAGTACTCAGTTATAAAAGAGTGTCCCCTTGTTTCAGCTCAGACTCTGCAACAAACAGCTCTCCAAAGATCTCAGGATTTTTATTTCCCTAGTGTGCCCTTGCTCTAAACTATGGATTCAACTGTGTTCCCCCAAATTGCTAGGATCTGTACTCTAAACCCAAATATGATGGCACTTAGAGATTAGGTCTTTACAGAATTCATTGTTTGTTTTTTTATTTATATATATTCTTATTTTTATTCAATTATGTATTCATTAATTACTGTTTTTAAATGTGAGTGTAATTGACACTCTATGTGATTAGTTTCGGGTTTACAACGTAGTGATTTCACTAGTTATACAGTATGCTGTGTTCCCACAAGTGTAGCTACAATTGGTCCTATTACCTACCTATTAAATTATCGTTTACTGTAATCCTCATGCCATGCGTTTTATTCTGTAATGCCTTCATTCCATAGTTGAAGGCCTGTATCTCACACTCTTCTTCAGTCATTTTGCCAAACCCCCACCCACTTTCCCTCTGACAACCATCAGTGTCTTCTCTGCATTTATAGTCCTTATTCTGGAATTATTTTTATTTATTTATTTTTATTCATTTTTTCTAGATTCCACTTATGAGTGGAATTATACGGTAATTGTCTTTATCAGTCTGATCTGTTTCACTTAGCATAATACCCTCTACAGCCATCCATGTTGTCTCAAATGGCGTGATCATGATCTCATCCTTTTCTCAGGTCTGAATAATATTCTATTGTGTGTGTGTATGCATGTTTTGTGTACACATCCTTTTTAGCCTTCTGTCTATTGATGGACCTTTATTTTTTTATATTTTATTGTGCTATGTTAGTCACCATACAATACATCATTAGTTTTTGGTCGAGTTTCATTCTTCTGCGTGTGGCTGTCCAATTTTCCCAGCACCATTTTTTTTTCCATTGCATGTTTTTTTTTCCATTGCATGTTTTTTCTTGCTTTGTTGAAGATTATTTGACCATAGAGTTGAGGGTCCATATCCGGGCTCTCTATTCTGTTCCATTGGTCTATATGTCTGTTTTTGTGCCAGTACCATGCTCTGTTGGTGATCACAGCTTTGTAATATAGCTTGAAATCGGGAATCATGATGCTCCCAGCTTTGTTTTTCTTTTTCAACATTTCCTTGGCAATTCGGGGTCTTTTCTGAATCCATACAAATTTTAAGATTGTTTGTTCTAGCACTTTGAAAAATGTCATTGGAATTTTTTTTTTTTTTTTTTTTTTTATTCATGAGAGACAGAGCAAGAGAGAAAGGCAGAGGGAAAAACAGGCTCCCAAGGAGCAGGGAGCCCGATGTGGGACTCGATCCCAGGACCTTGAGATCATGACCTGAGCCGAAGGCAGATGCTTAACCATCTGAGCCACCCAGTC
>NW_027786819.1:0-288 GCF_054177405.1 Leptonychotes weddellii | reverse complement strand
ATAATCTTTCCATCCTAAATTAGGAAAGCCCTGGTGTCTCTCCTGCCCCGGGGAGCACTAGTCATTATATTGAGCCCCTACATAAAGATAGCCAACTTACGTGCCCTAAATCCCATCCTGTGGTGAGAGGCCCGAAAATTCTAGGGGCCAGAGTCAATACCTGTAGGGTACACATAAGAGGTGGTGCCCTCAAATAGGATTAGGGCGTCTCGCCACCTTTTGTTATGGGTGTTTCTCTGTAAATGTGGTATGGGATCCGACCAGTTCACCTGATTTTTTTTTTTTTTT
>NW_027786818.1:0-288 GCF_054177405.1 Leptonychotes weddellii | reverse complement strand
ATGGGTTAGCCTGGTGGTGGGTATTGAGGAGGGCACATTCTGCATGGAGCACTGGGTGTTATACGCAAACAATGAATCATGGAACACTGCATCAAAAACTAATGATGTAATGTATGGTGATTAACATAACATTAAAAAAAAAAGATATTAATGGATTCATCCCTGCTCTCCTGAATCACCCACCCTAGGTGAAGCCAGCTGCTGTGTCATGAGGCAATCCTATGGAGAACTCTGTGAGTGAACTGAGGCCTCCCGCCAAAAGTTACCTGAGAGAGCCATTTTGGAGGT
>NW_027786817.1:0-288 GCF_054177405.1 Leptonychotes weddellii | reverse complement strand
GTTTGGGGGTTTCCTCTCTTCTTTCTACTCTTCTTTCTATTTCTCTGGGGTTTCCACATTTTCTGGAACATTTTCATAATTCAGAAAACTAATTTTTTAAATGTCTGGAGTAATTTTGAAAACCAAGCATCTGCGCTGCCAGCCTTGTGTTAGAAGGGTCTACGGCGCTCTTGGAGAGGCTGGGATGCGCTCGGGCTGCCCGGCAACCTATCCCCGCCCGCTGTGGGTCAAATGTCAGGCCACGTGCTCCCATCCAAGGCCGCCCCGCCCCTTGCCCCGCCCCCTGCT
>NW_027786816.1:0-288 GCF_054177405.1 Leptonychotes weddellii | reverse complement strand
AGGAGAGTCAGAGGCCTATCCTGATAGCACTCCCAAAACAAAACCACAAGAAAGCAAACCAGACAGGCCTAAGACAAAGAAGGCCAGAGACTCTGTCAAGTAAGAGAGAAAAACTCGAAACCTGCTCCCAAAGAAATCTCCTTCCCGAGTAATAAATATTCCACCCCCTGGACACCAACACTGTCAATAGAAGATAGAGTCCCAGGGGGCGGAGCAAGATGGCGGAGGAGTAGGAGACCTGGATTTCGTCTCCTCTCAGGAATTCAGCTGGATAGGGATCAAACCATT
>NW_027786815.1:0-288 GCF_054177405.1 Leptonychotes weddellii | reverse complement strand
TGGCCCCACTGCTCATGCCCTCTTCATCTCTGGGTTGGCCCCCTTGAAATCACTGCCTGGCTGGCCTGTCCACCTTCTTGCCTCCACTACCTCCTGCTTCAGCCCTGCACTAGCCAGTCTAGAACCCAGGGAGGTCTCCCTTATTCTCTCTAACCAAAGGAGACGGATCAGCCATGTCAGGTGTTGGTAGAAGAGCATTCCCCTGGAATGTCAGCCCATGAGGGTAGGGAATTTTGTCTGTTTGTTCACTGCTCTATTCCCTGGGCCAAGAACAGTGCCTGACATATA
>NW_027786814.1:0-288 GCF_054177405.1 Leptonychotes weddellii | reverse complement strand
TGTCCGCACGGCCACCTCTCTGACCCTAGAGACCAGGCACCAGCCCATGTCTGAGTCAGGCCTTGGTCCAGCCCAGCTGGTGGCTGACTGGAGGGACCCCTCCTTGGACACGACAGTGTCTGACAAGCAAAGAGAACTTTTAAATCCCTGCAATCCTCGCCACCTTTCGTGAAGCAAGTGGAAGGGAGACAGAGTTTGCCGCCTTCTGGAAGGTTCTGGAAGGAAGTAGGGAGAGGCAGCCGGGATAGCTGCCCCTGAGTTGTGTGGCCACAGGCTGTCAGGGAGGGG
>NW_027786813.1:0-288 GCF_054177405.1 Leptonychotes weddellii | reverse complement strand
GGAGCATCTCCCAGGTCTCTTTTGTTTCGAAGGTAATCGGTTTTCACTCCACGTTACCCCAACCAAGGAAATCATAGATATCGTCCATGATGAACATCCTCAGATGTTCATCGTGAATTCGCTTGCAAAAGAAAGAACTGAAGCAACATTTCTACTCCGACAAAGAAAGGCAAGGTGACCTGGAGGCTAGATGGGACCGTAACCTTTGCCTGTCACTGGGCGGGTCCTGTCACAGGCCCTCGTGGGGAGGGAGAAGGACACAGAGTGAGTGGCCGTGCCCCGGTGATG
>NW_027786812.1:0-288 GCF_054177405.1 Leptonychotes weddellii | reverse complement strand
TTTGACGGAGAGAGACATAGCGAGAGAGGGAACACAAGCAGGGGGAGTGGGAGAGGGAGAAGCAGGCTTCCCGCGGAGCAGGGAGCCCAATGCGGGGCTCGATCCCAGGACCCTGATGCGGGGCTGGATCCCAGGACCCTGGGACCATGACCTGAGCCGAAGGCAGACACTTAACTACTGAGCTACTCATGTGCTCCCCCGAGTGAGGTATTTTTAATCCTCTTCTACTACATATGGTACAATGCATATAAAATCATTTTTGGAACGAGTTGGGGATTTGAACGTAGA
>NW_027786811.1:0-288 GCF_054177405.1 Leptonychotes weddellii | reverse complement strand
GTAGAGAAGGATGGAAAAAGCCTGGGTCCTTGATGATGTCATTAGGCTACTGAAGAAGGTCTGGATTGCTTACCGAATTTGTGCATTGTTAGGCTTCCTGTTACATACTAGAGAAATAATCTTTAATTGGCCAGAGAGTATTACCTACTGACTTCTTCATGGTCCTAGATTAAAGGTAAAGGAAATCTTAACTTCTCTAGTGGAAGAGGTGCTGTAAGTGTCCCACCCATGTTTCAGACTTTACTCTTCCATGGTAGTCTAGCCAACCTCCCATGGCCACAGAGTATC
>NW_027786810.1:0-288 GCF_054177405.1 Leptonychotes weddellii | reverse complement strand
CCTCATCAGTAGGGGAGGAAAAGTAATGTTCCCACTACTCTTCTGAGTTGTCCTGTGATAAAAGACAGATTAACAAAAGAAAAACAAACAGAAATTTATTAACATGTAACATTGTACATACATGGGAGACAGCCAAAGAAAAATGAGTCACTCCCTCAGGTGGCTTATAATTCAGATTTAAATACTATCTTTTTTTTTTTCTGTTTATTTTTTTTATTCTTATGTTAATCCCCATACATTACATCATTAGTTTTAGATGTAGTGTTCCATGATTCATTGTTTGTGCAT
>NW_027786809.1:0-3372 GCF_054177405.1 Leptonychotes weddellii | reverse complement strand
ATGTGTTGAATTATTTTAATACTTTTACACCATAACTGGAATTCTTAAAGAGAATATGCATTTGCATAAGGCTGATAATCTTTTTTCATTTCTTTTTGTGCTTCAGCAGTTGTAATATCCACTGATAATGGTAATTATACGTGTTTACTCTCCATGATTATCTCTAGATATATGTGCATTTTCTTTAATTAGATTATAAACTCTAAATGGAAAATCAAAATAAAGTCACCTCTTGTCTCAGTGTTGGATTTTAAATTCTCCTTCTTGTATCCAGAGTTTCCCAATTGCCCATTGCACAATTTTACTTGGGGAGTAGAGAATGGAAAATCAATAGTTAGAGGAAAGAGGTACATAGACTACAGATTTTCATTACCCTCCTGCCCACCGCCACATGCTACTCACTCTGAGATGCCAGGACTCACATGAACAAGCAGTTTTCAAATGCATGATATATTGTGATGAAAAAGCTGTATGAAACATTGAATTAATATAAAAATCAGAACTACTGTCACTATTGTTTATTTCTGTATGAGAAAAATCTTTCAGACATTAAACTATTTCAAATGATTTTTTCCTATCATCAAACCATAATTTTGGTGGAAAAAGAGTCAAAATTATATATTTATAATATTAAAACATTTTAAAATTATATTTGTAATATTAAAATATTTTATCTATTTATTATATATCATTATATTTTATATTTTATTAACATATAACTCAGGGCCAGATGTGAGCATGTATTTCCTCTAGTCAGACTAAAATGTTGGCTTTTATAAAATTAAATTAAATTAAATAATTAAATTAAATTAAATATAAAATAAAATAAAATGTTAGCTTCTCTTTAAAATAAGAACTATTCTTTCAACAAATAATGTTTAAATGGCTGCTATAGACCAGGAATAGTTCTAGACACAGGCAATGTACTAATAAATGAGAATAAGCTAACTGAGAAGAATGTACTACCTGACAAGAAAACCTCCCCTCATGAAGCATAAATTCAACAGGGATAGGCAGAGAGTTAAAAACATAAATATATAGTGTGTTAGTTTATAAATATTAAGGTGAATTAAAGAGTAGCCCCTGCTTGAGGGAAGGCAATTAATGACAAATACCACCTCTAGTTCTATTTACTTGAATGATTTAGTTCCACCTCCTTTCCATACGATAGTTCTGTCATTAACCAGATCCACTACAAAAAGCAAGCAGCTTTTAATGTATGTCTATTCTCCTTCTACTGCAACTTAGTTATAAATGGCTGCACAATGATATAATAAATCAGTATCGATTATTGACAATGAGTCAATATGAGTAAGTATTTTGATTATTTTTGTTTCTGAAGAACAAGCAGAGCTATTAATTTGACATACATAAGTAAAAAGCGATATGGAATGTAAAAATATATTTTAGTTCATGGAAATATCCGGATGTTACAATAATACCATTCATCAAATACCAAAGTAATGGGCTTCCTATGTCCATGCTAGTCCTCCACTATTCTACCTGGTTCCAGACATTATTTTCAGAATTTTTTCATATATGATATACTTAAAATCTACAGTGACTTCAGTAAACACACAGACAAAAATGCAACACTAAAATATTTTGCTCTGAGGAAGGAGCATAGTGTATATGCAATTTGTATATTTGCTAAATAGGGGAAGACTGGTTATTTAGCAACAGCTTATACTGTACTATTTTTCATTTTTCCTCATCGTTTTCCTTTCTTCAGACATCTACCCAACCAATAAATATGTGTTATTTTATAAATTAAAAAAAAATATTTTCCAGAAACAGAATTTACCTGGCTTCCTCTATATTTAACACACTCTAAAGTATGCCTTGCAAACTCTAAGAGAGAATGTGGTATTCAACAATTTTATTAAGTAGCACCGTAAGAACACCATCTGTAGAGGAGGAAATGGAGAGGAAGAATATGAGCCTTGGTTTCTCTGGTAAGCACCTGCCTAGATAACCCCAAAGGGGGTCAAAACTGTTGGGTTTCTTTACTTCTCTCTTCATTAGTGTTTGGATTCTATGTGTTCCAGAAAGAACAGGAACTTTGGATGAGATAACTCTTAGAGCCCAACACAATCCTTAGAGCTGACTGCTGAAGGCTTCTCTGTGACCTTGCTCCCAGCAGGCAGGACGAAAATCTTTCCTTGAAGAGGAGTCTGTCCATCACAGAGTTTGCCTTTTAGCTCTTGTAAAACCTAAACTGTTTGCTTCTTGTTTTTTTTTTTGTTTTTTTTTTAATACTTCCTTCTAAATCCTCAATATCAAGCGATCATAAATCCAGGAATTAAAAAAAGAAATAGACAATTTCATAAATTCCCTTATATACAAATTTGGACTACAATATGCTTTTGATACGAACAATTTTTAAGGTTTGTGAACCAAATCTGTCATGTAATGCATATCATAAGTTTATAGCTAAATTCAAAAGGATTATTGCAAAATCAATCACTTCATTGCATAATCCAATATTCCGGTTGATGTATAAGTTTAAACAGAAAACATTATTTGATATTGAAATGCACTTTGTGAAAGGAGAAAGGGTAAATTTTTAAAGTTGCTCTGAATGACTCACAGCTCTGAATGATTTATTGGCCTTCTGCCACTCTCAAATGGCTGCCAGTCAATGTTACATGCCGCATCTTTCAGATAGTGTGGCTATTTCAAGGAAGTACTTTTCGTGATAAAAATGCAACTAAAGGACTGTGAAGGAAGTGTGGTGTTTATCTTAATAGACCAAAGCACTTACTTCAAAGGTGAAAATCATTCATAGAGATAGTCTCAAGCCTGGTATTTCAATAATGTGATTTCCATCCATATATTTTAGTCCCAAGAGACAGTGCTTCACTCTTACGGAAAATGATTTACCTAATCATGCTGGATTTCAAAATCTTTTCCATGGCGTAGTGTTTAAATTACTGGCAGGATTTGGCAATTAGAGGTAGAGGAGAGCTTTCACAAGGGAACCAGTCACTGTTCTTGGCTTCCCTGATTTAATGCCCAGCAGCAGAGACTTTCTCAAGGACTGAGGAAAAGCAATAATTCTAAGCACAGAGCTGATGTTCAGAGGAATAAAAACTTCTAGAGCTTTTCCTGTGCTGATTCTGATTCATTCTGAATCAAAGTACTATCCTGTCACTATCGTAGCTACCTAAAACTGGTAATGTCTAACTTTTGGTAATACTGATTTCTTTCTGATTCCTAAGTAATACAAATGAAAGAGAATTTGGTTATTAATGGACAAGAAAACCTGGAAACAAATAAAATTTAATTTTAGACAGTTATAATACAGTTAACTTACATGATACTTTAGGGATTATACTATAAATGTACTTAGAAAAATTCATCACTGGCATT
>NW_027786808.1:0-288 GCF_054177405.1 Leptonychotes weddellii | reverse complement strand
TTAAAATTCTACACCTTTATTACCCAGGGAACATTCAGAAAATGGGCTTTGGGATTCTGTGATTTCTTCAAGAATAAACATATCAGTGGTTTGAAATATGCCCATAATTTTAGTGGCGGTACATTCAAAGGGTGTATCATTGCAAATATAGAACCCTATCGCATATGTAACATAAGTGAATTTGAGAGAGGAGGAATAACTAACTACATTTTATTGTTCAGATGAGACACCTAAGGCTCACATAAAGTTGAGCTGCCCCTCATTGGTAAAACAGGACATCTGATGCTG
>NW_027786807.1:0-288 GCF_054177405.1 Leptonychotes weddellii | reverse complement strand
TTCAAGATTAGTAAATCACTAAAAATGACAAAATATGGCATCTTACAAATAGCACATGCTTGTGATCAAATTAACACAGAGCAAAAAGCTAATAAACAGTCAGTGGCCTCATGGAATAATTCCCTAAAATTAAAATTTGGCCCCTCTACCTAGAAGAGTAAACCCCATACTATAATACACTTCACTATAATTTCAAAAATATCAATTCATTTGTCAAGAAATGAAATTTTAAAGGACTACATATAACAAAGATTAAGCAATAATCCACCAGACCAATAAACAGGTTTC
>NW_027786806.1:0-288 GCF_054177405.1 Leptonychotes weddellii | reverse complement strand
GCCCCTTGTAAACTTAGAAAACTGTTATACTCTTCAAGATGCAACTCAAAATGCTGTTACTTGCTTTCTTCCTCTATTCTATACATGTCTGTGTGTAGCCTAGTTGCCATCAATCCATCTTTATTTTATTAGTGGTGTATATTTCTGATCCATACCTGACTGGGAATGCCTCTAAATCTTTGCATCTCCTTAGAACAATGCTGTACTCAGGCAGTGTAAAAAGATAGAATGACTGACATTGGGGTAAATTAAGTATTTATCTTGCAAAACAATTGCTACTGGTAAGTT
>NW_027786805.1:0-288 GCF_054177405.1 Leptonychotes weddellii | reverse complement strand
GGGATGCTGCAACGTTGGACTTCAAAGCCTGGCCACAGATTAGCAGACTGTCTCTGGAATGAGGTGAGAGAAACTTGCTTCAAACCATCCTGAAAGCAAAGAGAATAACTGACCCTCTAACTTTGGAATGCCAAGGGTGGAGCCACATTGTCCTCTCTCCCCATCCCTGTTCTTCCATCCCAATCCCTTCTTGGTGTGTCTGAAGGATGTCCTCCATGCCTTTATGGAATGAGATTGGCAGTAACCCAAATGGAAATAGCCCAGCCCTTCACTTCCAAGGAAGGATTC
>NW_027786804.1:0-288 GCF_054177405.1 Leptonychotes weddellii | reverse complement strand
GCAAAGTGGGGAGAGGCCGAGTCTCTGGGAACTGAAAATGCCTCCCCGCCCCTCCGCCCACTCACAACCTCCCGAAGCCGCCTGGTCCAACAGGAACATGTGGATGTCATTTTGTTGCTCGAATGTTCCCCATGGGAGGGCAAATATGATAAACAATATTCTTAGCTCTGATTTCTCTCCAAGTTCTAAGTATGCTTCCACATCTCATGAAAGCATGCTCTGGAGTCACTCCCGACTGGAAGAAACCTCCTGTGAGGCCAGCACAAAAGCTTTTATTTAATTCAGCCT
>NW_027786803.1:0-288 GCF_054177405.1 Leptonychotes weddellii | reverse complement strand
TGTGTAGCTCCACAAAGTCTTACATTTATATACACTACCACAAGATCACCCAGCTCAAGATCCCAAACGTCTCCAGCACCCCAGAAGGTTCTTTTTTTTTTTTTAACATACTAAAACAGCTTTATTTGAATTTGAATTTTTTTCTTTTTTTTTTAAACCTACATCTTTTTATTTATTTTTTTAATTCTTATGTTAATCCCCATACATTACATCATTAGTTTTATTTTTTTTTTTTTTAAGATTTTATTTATTTATTTGAGAGAGAGAGACTGAGAGAAAGAGCACATG
>NW_027786802.1:0-288 GCF_054177405.1 Leptonychotes weddellii | reverse complement strand
TTCCCTCCTGCAAGGAGGCCTCAGTGTTGAGGGGACAACTGGAACTGAAGTGCAGTCCAAAGCGCACGGGGCAAAGCAGATGACCAGCGTGCCAGGGCTGCTGGCGAGGAAAAGGACTACTTCTCAAGCAGGCAAGGTGAGCTTTCAAGAGAAGGTTGAGATTTAGTTTGGCCTTGGTCAGTGAGGGCCATTCAGTATGCGGTAAAGGGGAGGAGGAGCAACTCAGCAGAGAGCAGATGCAAAGGCAACCGAGCATGAACTTCAGGGAGGTCTGGGGCTGGGAGTCCA
>NW_027786801.1:0-288 GCF_054177405.1 Leptonychotes weddellii | reverse complement strand
TCCAAAGTGGCTGTACCAACTTGCATTCCAACCAACAGTGGAAGAGGGTTCCCCTTTCTCCACAACTTCTCCAACATCTGTTGTTTCTCTCCCTGTCCATTTTTGCCATTCTAACTGGTGTAAGGTGGTATCTCAATGTGGTTTTGATTTGGATTTCCCTGATGGCTAATGATGATGAACATTTTTTCATGTGTCTGTTAGCCATTTTTATGTCTTCTTCAGAGAAGTGTCTGTTCATCTCTTCTGCCCACTTTTTTTGACTTGATTATTTGTTTTTTGTGTGTTGAG
>NW_027786800.1:0-288 GCF_054177405.1 Leptonychotes weddellii | reverse complement strand
GTTGCTATTCTTTTCTTCGATCTCCTGTTGAGTTTGTAGGTGTTCAGAATGGTTTGATCCCTATCCAGCTGAATTCCTGAGAGGAGACGAAATCCAGGTCTCCTACTCCTCCGCCATCTTGCTCCGCCCCTCTCAAAGAGCAATTTTTTAAAAGCAAGTACGGGGAGCAGGCTGATGCTTTACATTTCTGACATGTGTGTATTGCCCTTGTTGAAAACATTTCCAAATGGTAATTCCAAATTTTTGAAGGCAACAACAAAACCCCAGTAAGGTCTGTTTTTTTCTCAT
>NW_027786799.1:0-3373 GCF_054177405.1 Leptonychotes weddellii | reverse complement strand
TATAATTTATTAACCATATACCCTAGACCAAAGTGGGTGGCAGTGGAGTTGGAGAGAAATTTCTTTTTTTTTTTTTAAAGATTTTATTTATTTATTTGACAGAGAGAGAGAGAGTGAGAGCAGGAATACAAGCAGGAGGAGTGGGAGAGGGAGAGGGAGAAGGAGAAGAAGGCTTCCTGCCGATGCGGGGCTAGATCCCAGGATCCTGGGATCAGGACCTGAGCCGAAGGCAGACGCTTAACAACTGAGCCACCCAGGCGCCGCATGAAGTAATATGTTCTAATATTCAGACCTGGATAAAAATAAGAAATGCATAAACTTCTTCATTCACAGAAATGACTCCTGACTTTCCTCTTAACTCATCAAGAATATAGTTCACTTTAGACTCACCCATTTTTATCAAGCTCAGCCGGTCACTAGGGGAAGCTTTTCTAACATGACTTGTAGCTGCCATGGTTTCACTTTGCTGACTTTACATATAGGTATGTCAGAGATACATCATCCATGCCTTTATCTCTCCCATAGCCCTTTGCCCATGGTAGGTACAAAATAAGTATTGGTTGGATAAATGAATGGCTAGGAAGCATAATAAGTACTACTGTCAGTCCACAAAATGCAGGGATACAAGAAATATTACTTTGATGTATAACTCAATTTCACTTTGACTCTGAATCCTCACCCTCCTCCTGTAGTCAACTAGAACAAAAACAACCTTATCTCCTCCTCTGCCTGCTTCAGAAATTGTACCAAATTTCTGGATTTAGAGTGGAAGTGGGGCTTTGGAGTGTAGATGTCTAGGAGCACTGTCTCTTTCTACACACCATCTTTCTGCTTCATGTGACTACCTCAGGGATTGGGACCCTTTGTTTGAAGCTGCCTGTAGACCCATCTGCCTAGATGCACCAGTCTGCCATTTCTTCCAGGGTGTTCACTTCGTCCCTTCTCCCCTCCATAAAGGTTTTCCCTCGTTTTCATCAAGAGTTTTATAGTTTCAGCTTTTAAGTTTATTTGATCCACCATCCACCTTTTTGAGCCAATTTGATTCTAATCATTTAAAAGTATTCTCATGATAGGAAAGAAAGGCACAATTTTACAGTTTCATATATATTTGTGTGTTTGTTGGGGAGGCAGTATGCAATAACCATAAAATCTCTGATACGAGTTTTTTTTTTTAAATGTAGTCCTCCTGTAAAAAGTGGAGGAAATGCCACTTTCTGATTTTTTGAAGAGCAATTGCAAGAATATAATGTAGAGAGAACTTTTATTCTACAAAAAAAGTCTTCATAAATTCCTCTGAGATATAATATACCTCTTTAAATAACTGAATTTGTATTTGCAGAAGCCCAAGTATATAGATTTATTGATGAATTCCATAAACCATATGAAATCCCCCCCACTAACTTATCAAAATTACAACTACCCCAAAATGCCTGGGGTGCCTGGGTGGCTTGGTCGATTAAGTGTCTGACTCTTGGTTTCGGCTCAGGTCATGGTCTCAGGGTTGTGAGATCAAGCCCCGTACAGGGCTCTGGGCTCAGGGAGGAATCTGCTTCTCTCCTTCTATCGCCTCCTCTGTCCCTCCCCCGCTCATGCTCTCTCTCTCTCTCAAATAAATAAATCTTAAGAAAATAACTTCTGCTTAATAGCTTATTATTACCTTATTCCTGAAGAAGTAGAAAACATATATCTGTTTAATTCTTTAATCAACCTGGTAATTTATTTAAAAAACAATTTTAGATAAGCTTTGATTTATTCTTAAAGTCTTGAGGGAAAAATATGTAATTTATGTAATATAAGTATTAAGTAGAAAGGACATCGGCTTCATAATTTCCAAACCTTTTCTAGTTGTAGGCTTTTAAATTTGAAAATTGAATACCATTTCTCATGGCTGTCCCTAGGTGGCGCAGTGTCTTTCAGTCAAAGGGGTATGATTTCCCCTTGGATATCAAATGCTTTTTTTTTAATTTTATTTTATTATGTTATGTTAATCACCATACATTACATCATTAGTTTTTGATGTAGTGTTCCATGATTCATTGTTTGTGTATAACACCCAGTGCTCCATGCAATATGCAATACGTGCCCTCTTTAATACCCATCAGCAGGCTAACCCATTCCCCCACTCCCCTCCCTTCTAGAACCCTCAGTTTGTTTCTCAGAGCCCATAGTCTTTCATGGTTCGTCTTCCCCTCCGATTTCCCCCCCTTCATTTTTCCCTTCCTACTATCTTTTTTTTTTTTTTTTAACATATAATGTATTATTTGTTTCAGAGGTACAGGTCTGTGATTCAACAGTCTTACACAATTCAGAGCGCTCACCATAGCATATACCCTCCCCAATGTCTATCACCCAGCCACCCCATCCCTCCCACCCCCCACCACAAATGCTTCTTTAAATAATGCTGTCAAGTCCCCAGATGGACCATTTGCCCCACTAACACCATATTCCTTAGTTTTGGATGCTAGGCAGTGTCTTGGAGGAGAGAGTTTTCTACGAAATCATGGAGTGACCCATCACTGTCATAAATCTCATCGTCCTAGAACATACTGAAGAAACTTGCTAGCAATTCTGAGTCAGTTTTGGATGTTTCCCAGGAATGTAAAACAGCTTTTTTATTCTGAAATTTATATCTGAGGTTCAGAAGTCATTAAGCTGCCTAGAGTTGCTATTAAGAAGGCCAGATAGATAAATATTTCTATCACTTCAGCCTTTGAGATAAGGTTCCATATTTTAATTTTTTAAAGAGTGTGTTGGGAGTTCGAATTAACTCTATGAACCTGAAAAACTACACATGCCTTCATATAACTGTGTTTTCACTTAATCACTCGTAAAGAGAGTTATTTTTTGGCTTAAGGTAGTGTAGTAGAGATTGTCTGATTAGAATGTACACCTAGAGAAGAAATGCCTCCCAATAAAGACTTTTGCTGTGTCCAGAACCCTCTCTCAGGCATGCCCTTGAGCAAACACATACACCAAGCATACACAACCTCATCAGTCAGCCCATTCCTGAGGGGCAGTATGTGCATACTCTTAGTACCTCTGAGGGCCAGGCACTGCAGACATTCAATAAAAATAAAATGTATGGGGCGCCTGGGTGGCTCAGTCGTTGAGTGTCTGCCTTCGGCTCAGGTCATGATCCCAGGGTCCTGGGATCGAGTCCCACATCAGGCTCCGTGCTCGGCGGGAAGCCTGCTTCTCCCTCTCCCACTCCCCCTGCTTGTGTTCCTGCTCTCGCTATCTCTCTCTCTGTCAAATAAATAAATAAAATCTTTTTTTAAATTTTTTTTTAAAGATTTTATTTATTTATTTGAGAGAGAGAATGAGATAGAGAGAGAGAGCATGAGAGGGGGGAGGGTCAGAGAGAGAAGCAGAC